>NC_037590.1:34676817-34976817 GCF_003073045.1 Pomacea canaliculata | reverse complement strand
ATAAGTCCTGAGGACGCCATGAAGCCTGAACCCTTCAGTGAAGCCAGAGCATCAATCACTGGCGATCGAAGAGAGAGCAGCCTGTTGAACATTTACTGCTTGGACATCTGCGGTTTTTATGATTTTAGTTTGTTTCAAGAGAAAATTTTGAAAAATAGAGGTACTATGCTTCCCATCCCGAACAGTACAATAGATGTTCTTTACAGACGTTTTTGCTACAGAAGAAAATGATTTTATTCAATGATATCGTTTTAAAAGGTATTTTCGGCATATACTGGCTGACACAAATCTCGATGTATATTCCTTTTGTTGAAAAACTTTTTCAAGAATAAAATGGCTATTTTAGGATTTTTGTTGCTTTACCGGTTGTAAAAATTGAACATTTGCTTGAATAAATAAAATAAAACGTATTTTAGAGAACAGAAAAACTTTGACAGAGTGATTGTTGCTTCGCATGGGTCTGTCATTTGATTTTTGTGACTGGCCAGACATGCTTCAGGGCTCGAAGCTATTCTAAATAAGGCAAAAAATCTTGGAAGAAAGATGATGCGATTTTACATAGAACGCAGCAGCCCAAAAGTTATATTGTCTGAGGTTTAAAAAAAGAGTTTGGATAAATAAAAGAAATATACCATGAATTATATAGATTGTGAGTGCTTTTCCTTCTCGCTTTGTGTTATTACAGCACAGAATGTGAGTATTGTCTCTACTTCCCGCCACAATCAACGTACTCTCCACACCCGTTAAACAGACAAACAAACTGAACACAGCTGAATGGAAAGCATAAACAACAGACATTCTTACAGCATTGTTAGTTTGTCTGGTCGTCTGTCCCTGTCTCTCTCGATCAGATGGTCTGTCTTCGGTTTGTGTAGATGTCACGCTCTTCCTCGGACCTCCCATGCCAATATCGAGGTCCAACCAAAGAAGTACTTTAGAGACATAAAAGAATAATAAGAACATTAAGCCTGTTTCATGCATGGGACCTCATAAGCAGTACAATGTTAATATTTCACACACACACACCTCACCGTCCCTGAAAAAAAACTACAAACACATAGAAGCTCAATCCATCCACCAGTTTCCAGTTTTCATTCAGCTGCAGTGAGACTACTTCTATTGTTCCTGTCCATAGGCGTGCAAATTACGACCGCGTGAGTCTTGTTTGACAAAACGAAAACTGATGATTTTCAATTATGTCCCTAATGTAACGGATACTTTGTCGGTTTGATCGTCACAACGCAAGTACGTGAAAGGAAAGACCTTTAAAAAAAATGATTGTGAGCTTGTGCATTGGACTGCAAATGAGGGGGATGAGGGGGAGGGGGAGGATGGGGATGAGGGGGAGGGTGATGCCAGTAAGATACCCGAGATGCAGGCCGAAGCGTTTCAGAGCAGTCGCCCCACGAAGGTCCGTGCAGCCGTTGCCCAGACATTGATACCCGCTGGTCTATCTTCCAGGGTTAAACTTGCAAATCAGTATTTTCCTTTCAGTAATGGCTGCAATTTGCACTCGCCGAGGCTTGCTGTTTGCTCAGTTTTAAACAAATAGCGGACCACGAGAATCGCCCCGGTTTCAAATTAAAAAAAAATAGATTCCCCAACAAGCACCCGCCTACTTCCGTAAAACTAAAAATCCGAAAATGTAAATCGATCGCTTTTATTCTTCCTTTGGGAAATGATACTTTAAAAAAATAAAACATATGGAGGTAATAGTATAGATTTGGGGAAGGATCAAAGAGGGGAAGGGTAGGATGGTATGGAGAACGTTTTAAAAGGAGAGGAGAGACAGGCTGTCGGTTTTTTGTTAATAATCTGATATGCAAGCTCACGTGCATGAAAGAATATCTTAAAGCATGTACCCTTGGGCGCACGCGTGCATGATCAAGCATTCCAATAAATATCTTTTTAGTGACTGGAGCCTGGCACGAACAAAGAAGTGCACTAACCATCACTAATGTAACGAATGTAACCATGAATTCTTGTGAATAATGCTGGTTCATTGAAACACTAACTGAACTCTGGAATTACTTCAAGAAGAGTCGTGGAGAGGAAGAAGCTGGAAAGTAGGACTTTAAACTATCAGGTTACAAGAAATAAAAAAAAGTGGTTTCCGCCGAGGTAGATTTTCTGAAAGAAAAAAACAACTTTGAATGTTGACTTACAACATCAACTTGATCGTTAAGTAGTATCTTGAATTGTAGTTTTGAAAAGTAGTAAGTCGTTGCTCAGGGCAACATGGGGATCTCCAGGGCAGACACAATGTCTCCGTAGTTACAAACCTGTGCTAAACAATGTAGAAATATTCACAGGGTCTGGATACCACTTCGAAAGTATAGAGACAAAACTCTTTCGCTTGAGTTCCCAATATTCCCGGGCCAACGACTTATCCTCGCCTCATAGCTAGAAAGAGAAAGAGGCAGCAAAGAACAATTAAAACAGGTGAAAAGAGAATATATTTTGCGAAAATGTAGCAATTTTGTTACTGGAAAATCTGTTTTCCAAACAAGGTGGTGTTATACACACAGTCTACGATGATTGCAAACAGACTTAAGATGTAACACGTCACACCAGGTATACAGAATGCGATTCTGTGATAAGGAATGCATTTCACGATCAGGAGCATCTGAAGACAGTGATTAGGGAAAGCAAGGGGAGTTCACCCATAACTCAGACATGCTTAGCGGTTGCTCTTGGCGCCAAGGAATCCGGTGAAGCAGAAAGATGCGACACCCTTTGTTCTTTCCACCCCTTTCCGTTTTTTTTATTAACCCGCAAATATTTAGATGCCATCAGGTGCATACCCTGGGTGTGTATCTTTAGGTGAGTCATTCTCGTGTGTCAACTGTACAATATTTTACGACAGTTGTCCCACTTCCCCAAACGGATCATCTCGCAGGATGATGGGCGTGATATGAAGATCTATTTCATGCAACCCCTAAAATATACTAGCGATCAAGTAAAATTATATATCTATACTTTTAAATCCGGCATGTCCTCCCTAAACCTTTCAACTAGAGGGTAATGTTAGGATGAAACACCCAGACATCCATACCTCAGTCTAGCTTAATGCCACTTAAGGGTTGGATCTTTATGTATAGTCTGACTGTTAGAAATTTATGGCTAAATAAATCGGAAACGGAAAGAGTTCATACACAAATGTAAACCTGGTGTAGTTTCAGACTTTCTTCATTAACCGTCTTGCTCTTAGGGGTATGACTAAGACTGAGGGGTTCATGCCAATCCGTGACACCGGCAAAAGTTCGCAACAAATGATTTTCAAGAGGAAAGTAAATGTCACAAGACTGAGGGTCGATGGGCGACACAGGCAAATGGAAATTTATGGCATTTTGCTGTATCACTGCTCGCGTGTTTTGTGGGTTTTTTCGCACTCGGAGAGGTCTAATGGATTTCTATGAGGCATTTTTCTACCCACAGACAAGGCATGACAACCTACCCCAAGAACTAAGGTGGGTAGCGTTGTGAGTCATTCAATGACGAATGACAGTTGGATTGACAATCGCATGTTTATGAGACAGAATTACTGGAGAAGATAAAGTCAGTAACGGAAGAATAGACACAAAATAGATTGACAATTGGATGTTTGTGAGATAAAAACACTGGCAGGAGAGAAAGTAACAGACGAATAGACACAATTTGTTACAGGAGGGATGAGAACACCTGTCATACACACCCAACATCCTCTCTCCTTCCCACACACAGACGCAGGGAGGACGAAAAAGACTGATGAATAGCATCGAAAAGGTTTTTGATGCCAGACCCACACAGTTCGAGCATCTGCATAAATGTAGTCCTGCGACAGTTGCTCCCAGAAAAATGTCTGAATCACAGTTTGTAACATTTCCAGAAATGATAGAGAAAGAGGGTCAAGTGTTACCATTAACACATATATCTACTAAACTGCTGATGTAGGTTAGCACCAGAGTCAACAACAACAATTCCCAGCCTCGGCGCGAGAGGTCAGTCGAGCGTTCGTTGACCTTTGCGCACGTGCTATGTGTTACTTGTGTTATTGCGCGCGCTCTAGTTTTGTCTGATTTATTCAGACTTGTAGCCAGTGCGTACGTTCTACGTCTGATCGATGCCATTTAGGTACAATTGTATTTGCACACTCATGCCCAACCAACTGATGTCTTCAAAGGTTTGCGCCGAGCACGTGACCTTCCTGGGATTTGTGAACAATAGATGAAAAGGGCAATCTTCTATGGGCATTCATGGCAAGAAAAGTTCAATCCTTTCTACTGTTAAAGACAACATTTCAAAGCATTTTCTAAAACCCTGAAGACGTGATAAACACTTACACAAGTCCAGTTGTAAAACGATTAAAGGTTTGATAAGAAACTACTTTAAACTTGTGATGAAATCGGCTTATACTCTACAACTAGTGGTCGAGTGAACAAAGATGGAGAAAATCCAATTCCAAGCTAAGTGTGTTTTGTTACAGGAAAATCCAAATCTAGATTGTACGTTCACTTTCATTCAAAGCCGTTCACTATGCTTTATCGGATCATTGATAAACAAATCGTTTTCTTTTTAACAGCCATCCAATATTTCTAGTAAGGTTTATGATGTATTTTAAGGGTAGCATAGTCTGACTTAAAAATAAAATAAGGAGAAGATGAAAATACCAGTGGCGACGCACTCGCTGGCTTCTGGACCCCATTGTCATGATGCTGTCTTTACACAGTCACCTGCCTCGCTAGTCACAGCCACCCCGGTGATGACCAGTGCGATGTGTGGGGTCACACAGGGAAACTGCACGCGCATATAGTGAGCATGATGCGAGTGGCAAACACAGATTGCCAGCTGTTGCCTGACACACCTGCCTCCTCCCGGAGTAACCCTGTCACACCGGAGTCCGGATTAATTACCGGCGGAGTCAGGCAGCGCCTCGTTCACACCTAGCGGAGCGTGACCACTGGATGGGTCAGGGGCTGACATGGGCAGCTCGCATTGCTGCAGACTAATTTTTGTTTTGCTCTTTTATTGTTGTTTATTGTTGTTGTAAATGCTGTACAGTTGGAGAGTTTGCCTGATGTGCAGGTCTGAACACCAGCGATCGATGCTGCGACAAATGGTTTTACACTTGCTGGACCGGACACGTGCTTAACAGCTGCACTTTAATGATGCTGTTTAGCTCTGATAACAGACAATAAATCGCAGGCATAAAATATTTGAAAATACCATGTGTGACAGAAATAGTTCACGGAAAGATTGTGTTCACATCTCCTTTTTTTTTCTTGCAGTGTAGTAAATATTAATTCTAGTTTTATTAGTCTCAAAAATACACTTTTACCCACTAGGATAACTTGTGTTTGAATGTTTTGAGCATGGGAACAGGTATTTTGGTTTGATTTGGTCATCTTCGGTTAGCATTTCTACACCTATTCCTTTCACACGTGTCAAATGTACACATATACATATGCACGCACGGGTGTGCCTAAACTTATGTCTTGCCTCGAGTTTTGTTTTTGTGTTCAAGTAAAAGCGAATTGAATACAAAGGCATCCTGATAGACAAAGCCATAGAAAGGATGACTCTACTGGCAAAGGAGAGAATTTCCCTAATTTTTCTCAACTACATATGTGCACATTACAAGCACACGCCTTTGTACACACGTGCACACAAATGTCTTTGTTAGCGCGTGCACGTGTTCTCCACTTCTCTCTCTCTCTGACATAGAAATACATACATAATGGCTCTTACACAAGTGCACATGCACCTCTACTCTGGCCTTTCATCAACTCACCCTCACAATGGCTTTTTAATGTGTGTATGTGGGTGGGGGCCGGCAATCAATCTAGTGTAATTTAATAATAAAAACACCGCCGCAATCTCGATTTAGTTCTGTGTGCGCACTGCATATTTACAGAAAACAGAGCATATTTACCTTGAAAATATGTATCAATATCCCTTGTTTTGGTTTTATTTTTTAGAAATATTCACACATGTTTATAACATTCCCATACTATGTCAAAAACCATGAAATTGCTAGAAACTGGTTTTAATTGATCAGTTAAACCTCTGCTGTTAAGAAAATTAAAAGAACAAAAGGACTAAGAATTCTAATGAAACAAGATTCAAGGAAAGACTTGACAAAACCATGAAAGGTCAGAAATCTGCTACAGCTGGAAGGCAATGGCGAGAAGAGCTGGAAGGACAAGCTCTGATACCGCTAGCTGCGCCATGTAGTCGCCTGACTAGCGCTCAGTCTGATTGTCCGTGTGTTTAGTCATCTCAGCGCCATGCCCTCTGGCCACACAAACTCCTGCCTACAATTATTCAACCTCCGGTCTGCTGCAGAGCTGCTTCCAAAAGAGAGAGAAAAAAAAAAAAAAAAAAAGAAGAAAAAGAACGTTTCCAAAAAGATGTTTTGAGCCTCGCAGAAGATGCATTTTCTCTCTCTCCTCTCTCGAATCCACAACCTACCCCTCCCTTCCACCCTTACACTTCCCACTCCACCCTTCCCTCGCAATCATGACTTATGTTGTACTCTCTGTGACTGTTTCATGATATGACTCTGCCGTACTGTAAATCGGTTCTGATCCTGGTCTGGCTATCCTGTGATTACGGAATATCCCGTGTGGCGAAGCAAGTGCATCAAGTGCATGAAGCCTCCACCTACGGACCGCGGACGCAGTCAGGCGATTTGCCTCCCCTTCCTTCGATGCGGCGCTGTGACTGGGAGAAGCCAGTGAGTCACCCGCTGCATGTCGGGTATATTTTTACTCCTCAATTTCACGTCTACGGTAGCATTCAAATCTCAGAGTGATGCAAGAAGGAAGAAATAAGACCTGTGCTGTCTTCAGGAAAGTCCTGCGTTCGCGGGCTGACTCACTTTCTCTCTCTCGTCCCCTCTTCTAAAATTAGAAAAGTTCCGGCCTCTTGCTTTTTTGGTTAATTTTGTTTCGTCATCGGGGGAAACGTTTATGAACGTTGGTTGTGTTTTAATGATATGGAGACTGATATATACAGTTCTCAAATGGTTCTTTTGTTCGTCTAAACAGCTCTGACAAGAACAGAATACAAAAAGCAGCGGAAAATCCTATAAACTGCAGCAAATTTCCCCTATGCACCTTTCTCTATAAATATATATCTTTCTATAAATATACCTCTGTAATATAAAAAAAATTCTTACCTCACCTGCTAGCAAGTTACTGGTGTTAATAATGATAAATGCAAAATTTATATAGCGCATACTCGCATTCTTAGTGTAGAAGGAGAGATGGACAGAAGAACAAGCAAACAACATATAAACGGCAAATAGCACTGATGACAAATAAAGGCAAATACAACAACGTTAAGAGGATCCAAGTAACAAGGATTGCGAGTATCATGATTTTGCAAAATATTAACTAGACACCTTATCTGGCTACCAGTTTAACATTTTTTATAAACTTTATTTTTGCCGAAGTTATGTCTTTTGTGACAGCACACAGCATTAGAGTCGTTGGGATTCGCTTGACAGGTGAGAATGAAAAAGTAAGTCTTGACATGGATTAAGACTAGCTTTTTTTCAGATGTTACCTTTAGTTTTCGCTTATCATGCGTCTCACTGCAGCTGAGTGAACAGAAAACAGGGCCAACTGACTAGGAATAAAACCGTTATAACCTACACCTTCTACCTTCTGTCGCATACTGGGAATTAATCCCATTAAAGTCAAGAATGAATCGGAAATTGCCAAAAAAAAAAAAAACCGTAGAAAGAAAGAGGTTGTGCTTGTGTGTGTAAGTAAAAGAGAGAGAGAGAGAGAGATACAGAATTACAGAAAGACAACAAAAAAAAAAAAAAAAAAACAAAACAAAAACTCCATTACAATTTATTTTGTTTAAATTGTAGCGTAAGTAAAATATAAATAAAGGATAAAATAAACACTTGGCGTCTTTTATCTTTTATCTATGTATTTATTCTATTCATAATCTACAGACGAATACCTTATTTGTCAAATACCAAGCAGGGAAGAAATCATTTAAGGGTAATAATTTTTAAAATAAAATGAAAACAGATTTTGGGACCAGTAAATAAGCGATGAATGGTAGAAAGTAAGAGACGTTAACACATCTATACCTACCATCAGGAAACTGTACGCACGCACGCACACGTACGCGCACACACACATATATATATACACACACCCATAAATGAGACAGAGAAAGACTAAAGAGTACCAGAGCGACTTCAAGATGAGATAAAGAAATGAAAGAGAGAGAAAAAAAGGAAGAGATCAGACAGAAAGAATGTCAGAAAGTAAGAACTATATCCCACTCTCCTAGTGATTTGACTGTTGACACAACACAAAATAATGAAGCCCGCACTTACCCCAGCCAGTGAAACATGATGTCTCTGTGTTAAGGTTTACACAACTTTGCACTCGGCCAGTGCACACGACCCCGAAATCTCAACTGGTTGGAAATCCGTGAAAGACGTCTTGACGAACCCCAACAACAACCGCAGTCCATGACTTGTTCTTCAACACACCCGAGGGTGAAAAAGCAGCTGCGTCCAAGGCGAGAGTTACCCAACTTTAGTGACGCCCTGCTTCTGGCGGGTATCCAACGCCACTAAGACATCGTGCTGTGTTGGCACAGGGGGCAATCCACAATGCACTCGGGTAGTCGGAGGACACCTCCGGTCGCGCGGACCAGCGAGTTCGGGAAGCAGGGTACCCCAGCTCGACGAAGACGACGGAAAAGAAGAGCCACACTTGAAGGACGATGCATGATCGGGTGGACAAACGCGCGTTCACACATACAGACACACACGCACACGGAGAGACACACACGCGCAGAGACACGTGTGTGCCGAAAATCCTCGCTACACCTTGTCAAGATGCTGGGTCGGCAGGCAGATGGGCGAAAGCTGCTATCACACACACGCCCCGGCGGTCATGCTGAGCCATTGAGGTTGAGTTGCGTACACACCGTGCAGCCAGGCAAGTGAGACCATGATGAGCCCAGCACACAACACGCCAACACCGCTATCCCAGCCTGCCCCGGAACAGATACAAAAGGCGCGCGGCGAACTAGAGAGCTCCTTGCACAGCTGATGCCATCGAGCGGCACAGGGGCAACAACTCGCACGTCTGCGAGGACAGGAAGCTGAGAGAGAGAGAAGGGGTCGAGCTTGAGTAATATTAACCCACGCTTTGCTCTCTTTTTTTTATTTATTTTTTTTTTTTTTTTGCTCGCTGAAATCGCTCGCGTGGGTTCTTTTCTACTTAGCTGTGAGGAAGCAAGAAACGGGAGGGGAGGATGAAAAACCCATCGGTTTTGTGTAAAAATGTTACTATAAAGATGGACAGGTGAGTAGGTAGACAACTAGGTAGATTGGTAGGTTGTAGAAGCCAAGTTAGATACAGAGTGACCTCCCACGTAAGCAGAAGTAACGACGAGAGAAGGGAATAAAGAGGATCCTCCTAGAGGTCTGGAAAGAAGAGTTAAGGGGGGAGGTTCATAGACAGACATGCAAGCTGTCTACTATCTGGTGCCCGTGTCCTGAACTACACCTTTCTTGCTGACAGCCAAGTGGGATGGGTTCGGAGTCTGTGGGTCAGTGCTAACTCTCTGTCCTGTTTCTCGAATGTTCGATCATTCTCATCACTCTACGACTGTCCGCCGGAAGCTCTTGTTTACGGATTCGCCACACAGTCCAGATACAGAGTTTAGAAATTCAAGTGGCGTACGCGAGCCCAGGACAATCCTATTTTTCGATTATTTTTTTCTCTTCTCTCTCACACTGACGTCATCGTCCCATCTGTAAATAATACAAAGGACCGAAGTGCGTTGGCGTTCTCGATGTTAAGCTAAGCACGCGCGAGATCGAAGACAGACAAAGGTATTGACGGCGCGATGTGCCAGTGTCTTGGTGGTGCCATCAGCAAGTCCTAGCACGGGACCCCTCACACTTCGGAGTAGGCGAGGCTGGAGGTACTCGACGGTGGGAGGGTGCGAGGTGCCAACAACGGCGTGGGGCGGGTACACGGTGCGGCAAGTCGAGCAGGACGCAGTGGGCACATGCACTCGCTAAGCACACACACACGCACACTAACAGAACACACACGGAGCCCCACGCCCCGCACCCCGCGCCCCGCTCGCACAGCTGTGGATCCAGCAGCAGGGGGGCAAGTGAGCGAAAGAACTAGCACAGGGATGCGAAACAGAATAGAACTGTTTGCCGACCTTATTCGCACGTACACACGACAGAAGATAGGTTGTGGTGGGGGGGGAGGTAGGCGAGAGAGAAAGGGAGGTAAAGAGGAGAGGAATAATTAGAGACAGAGAAAAGAGAGCGTTACGCTACGCAAGGCAAGGAACCGGGACCGCAGTTGCCATGACTACAAGAAGCTTGACAGGCGCGCAGCGTGGTGCGGAGCAGATGTACATACCTCCACCTCCTGGGAGCTCATCACTGATAAGGCGGGCACGTGACTTTGTGGTGGGAACACTCGGCAGCAGGCTGCTGCAGCTGCACACACGTTCGTACGGAGCGAGTGGCTCTACCTTCACTTGCGGTGTGCACGTGTGTGTGTGTGCTGGGGGAGGTAGTGTTCGTTTGTGCACATGTTGTATTATGTGCTGACATGGGATACAGCTTCAGGTTAAATTTAACAAGAGATGCACAAGACAATGAAAAAAAAAAACATTTGGAGATATCATGCTCTATGCATCCGTGGAAACAGCATCCATTGTAATCTGCTGACTAGACTTACAACGATTGAGATGCAAAATGAACGGGTACATAGTTTCTAAGGAATGGGAGGGAGAGAAGTGGTGCACGTGTACATGCTGCAGACCATCCATTCTGTCTAAAGTTCCCTTTACATTAAATGTTTATCAACTTTTGCTTTCCTCTGCGCATGTCTCTAACTCTTCATTTTCACCACCTCTCCTCTTCTCGAAGACGCACTGGGTGTCCTCGAGGTAATGAACTTCTCTTAGAAGAGACATGTGTGTATATTTGTGTTTTTCTGCTATGTGTTGAATAGAAAATTCTTTCGCTACCAAATATAAACTGTGGAACTTTGCCAGTTGCAATGAGCACAACCAGATGGACAAAAAGAATGACATACATAAAGAAATGTAGACTTATGAATGTTTGTGACTATTCACAAATATTTCTGACTATTTGTGCGACCGAAACACGGCTTTCATCATCCGCAGTGTTCTGGTTCTTCATTCACATCTCACTACATACATAGGTTTTTTTTTTTAAAAGTTAAAGCATTAACTACCTTAATGAATGACCTGAGGATGACCTGACGGTTAGGAATAAATTATCTACAGAGAGTAAGAACCAACAGAGCTGACATCAATAACATGTTAGCCAGTGTCCTTAGGGTTTCTGCTACTCCGGTCGTGTAACGAACTATTTGCCAGTCTGCTTAGACATGTTTAGACTTTGCTTAGACATGGAGCTTTGCCATCCCTACCGACTCAAGGCTTTACCAGGAGGCTGTAATTATCAGGCGCTAGTCTCAACACACTCGCTTGTCCGTTTTCTGTTGTAAATTCTCGTCTACTCCAAAAATATTATCGATTAGGAAAGAAAGAAAAAAAGAACACAAATAATAAAGTAAGTTCGAGCGCCGGAAGAATTCTCGTGATTAGTTGACATAAACTTTGAGCTTCAAGCCCAGGACTGACAACTAAAAACTGAAATACTGAGAATTGAGCTCAAATCTGTGTAATTCTAATCGTATTGGTCTTAATGTGATCAAGTCAGCCTGAAACAATATGAAGAGGCAGTTGTAGCAGTTATTGGTAGTGTTATGTCATGCTGAACACACCGACCCCTACTCACCACTTTCTTCTGTTCTTCAAACACCGCCATTCGCAAAACGAGGTTAATCACAATCCGTCACGTCTGTCCACAAATGCGACTAATTAACATTTGGTTCTATTGGCTGTAACCTTGACAACGTATACTTATTCGTTGACAGTCCCTATATCTGTGTTATTGACCTCTTTGTAGGCCTGTATCTCGGAAACAGACAAACAGGACAATGCATATAAAGGTATTACTGGCCGCTAGAAGATCGTTGTAGGCCTACAGGAAGGAAGGAAAGGGTGGATTGGGATGTCTACACAGATTTAGGGAAAAGAGTATCGAGTACAAAGATTTACTCAGTCATTAAAACAAGAAATTACATCCCACTAGAACTTTACACGGTGCAGTCGCAGGTGCGGAGGGTTTACTCGCATTACAGGGCCAGGAGGGACGCAGCTCCCCGTAGGACGAGGGTAGACCTACCCATATGTCATTGTCCTGCAAGAAGCTGTGAAGCGAACACCCTCATTGTTCACGGGAAGCAACAATCTGCAAAAGGAACACGCAAAGACATGTCGCTAACCGGAAACTGCTACAATAGACTAAGGATAATGATAAGGGAGGTAATCAATATCGACTTCCGGTTCCCCCTTGTCATGCCCCTGGTGGCTCTCTCTTGGGTCTAACCACGCGAATGGCCACGGAAAATGAAGGCCCAGCATGTGTGCCTTCCGCCTCATGTGGCACATCCCGGGTGTTTTTCCTACCGGGGAAAAACAAAACAAAAACTGTTAAGGAGGGAGAGGAATGTCATTGCCGTAAAAGTCTGTTATGTTCATATACATGTTGTTGCTAAACATGATATACAGCGATGTAAGCGTCTGCAGGGAAGACAAAAGGGCGGCGAAGTGGAAGGAAATACGCCGCTTCGCACTCTCCCTCGTCGAGGCCTGTTAACATTTGCGAACTGGATGCGTGACCGATTTCAAGCATTTGCGTTCTGTCGATCGCGACCCACCTACGTTATCGACGTCGGTCACGTGACTAGGGTAAATAGTATTCACGGCCATGGTTTTGCAAGCGGCGAGGCGGTCGCTGTCTCTTTCTGCCGCTTTGTGGTTGATTGGAAACGTGTCTTGGCTGCTGGTACCCTGTCCTGATGCTCGGGTATCTTGACGTTCGCTGCGTCCAGGTAAAAATTGACTTTGTCAGAGAGCTTTATGATGCTCTGCTGGAAAGGTAATCATGCCGCATGAACGCACAAACATGCAGGAAACATGCAAGCACACGCGTGAAGTGTGCGAGGACAGGTGAAAGAAAAATCAGGACGGACAAAGAAAGTTGTTTATTTATTTCTTTTTTTAGCAGATACTTGCCAGTTACCAAAGTTCGGCTGAAATCGTGGCAGCTGTTCACTTGTTCGAAGATAATGTGAGACAACCAGTGAACTACCTGCTCACGGCAACAGCCCTCTTCAACAAGGAGTAATGGCAACATGTAAAATGGAAGTGTGGATTGAAATAGCGAGGGACAGGGATAGTTTTGTTTCAGTGTTAGATGATAAAAACCATTTCTCCAACACTTGAGACTCAAAAAGACCGCTGCATTGTTTTCAGCGACAAGGAACAGATAAATCTGTCCACTACTAGGAGGATGGGCTTGGACAAAGTAGAAGAAGGAAGGGTGGAGAGAATCGTTACCCACCCACCCCTTCACTTCCGTCTGACGAACATCGAGGACGTTAAAACTGAAGGCCAAGGTCTCCCTGTAAAAATAACGATAACAGAGTAGCATGATATATGATGATGTTTATGTGGAGCAGGAAAAATAGATCACGTGTTTTAACCTTCTATTTCAAGATTTATAACAAACACAGTAACATAACCCTTGACCTTAGAAATAGGAACTCTATTTGAAGAGAAAGAAGTATTATTTGTTATGAGACGGACATTATTTTTCTCCTCTCTCTCTCTTTCAGGGACCTTTCTTCCTCTCTCCCTCTCTCATTTCAAGATGTCATTATTTTACGGCAGATAAATCATACAGAACGACAACTTCACTAGTCCTTCATTGTTCATCTCGGACATTGTTTGCTATTTTGTGCACGTATAATTCTCGTTTACGTTTCCTTTTGAAAGGGTGTTTGATACCCCGTTAATACCCAGGGAAATGTCTTGTTTATGTTCTAGTACACTGTGGAAGTCTTGTTTCTATAAAATGTATTTTTATTTGTCAGTTCGCGCACTCGTGCACCTAGTCAAGGAGTTCCTTTCAGTCCGTTGCCAAGCTCCGAGGTTAATGTGTTGTATGTCTTTTCGCCAAGCCACCTTTTAAACCAGAAGAGTTTCCTGGAGTCGGAGAGTTCCTATTGATTTCCTGGCGAGTTCCCCACAGTTTCTTCACTGTAATGACATCTTTCCGCAGTTTTTGTTATTTTTTCCTTCTTTTTATTGTCAATTTTTGTAAAATTTGAATATTTGATATAGTAAAACAACGAACACCATTGAACTTCCACCTCCATTTTATCTCTTCCTTCCATAATTCGTTCAATATATGATTCACTTGCTGTATTATATATTTTCTATGTAATTTATTTAGGATTTATGTAAAACAGTTGTTCTTTGGTAAGTTGCAGGGAACAAGTATGAGCTTGAGAAATAGGGAAGTGAGAGGGATCGAAAAGTAAGACAAGATCGAGAAAAGCAAAAAATGCAAATAAATAAATAAATGAAGAAACAGAAACAAAGAGAAGAAGTAGGGAATGAAATCGTTTCCTAAAGATGAGAGGACTGTTTTCGTCTCTTCTTACTGATGCAAACCAGGATGGAAGAAGGATTTTCTTTTCTTGTTTTTGTTGCGGTCATGGTCAGTTCCAAGATACCGAGTCCATACCAAGATGTAGTCAACGTGCAAAGGTTTTTTTGAGCAGCGTGGCATTAGCCAGGTCTCTCAGGGGCCAGAAACTGAGATCTTTATTTGCCAGTGCTAGAATCGATAAACATAAACACCAGCTTTGTGATGACAGTTTAGCGAAAAAAACATTATTGGCACAGTGGCTCTCGGCTCCCCACACGACGAAGGAGAAGGAACAGACACAAGAAAATATTGGATAAAAACCGAGGACTGCAAAAAATGCATGTGATACCTCAAGAGAAAACTGTGTGTGTTTATTTAGTAAATTAAACAATTGAGACAACGATTTCTGTAACTCGTGAAAAGGACTTTATCAATTAAAAAGACCGCAGGGAAACAACAAAGTATTTACACAAGCATTGAGCACTATCCCACTATGCCTACAGGCTATGTCTTAACTGCTTGTCTAGCCATTTCTTTGTCTATGTATCCAGCTCACCTATACACAGGTTTCGCGAAAGTATGGAAGAAATGAAGAAACAAAAGGAATACGAGACGTGTCGGGTGAAACGAGAGACGGACAGCTGTTACATTACTTAACTGTGAAATAAAGACTTAAATAGAAAAAAAAATGAAGATGCGAGAACGAAAGATTTCACATCCACAACGGAGCAGTAGCTCCAATTTATTTTCTTTCTTCTTTCATGAAAGGCACGAGCGGCTTTAGTGTTCATGACTGAAGGCCAGACAGGTGAATGATCAAAGAGTCGCTCAGTAATTGAAACAGCCTTCCACGTCAGCCCCATGCACGTCATCGCCGATGACAGTTCAATCTACTCTCATCAGATACCGGGGGTGTGGGCCAGCAGCCCTGTCGGCTGGTGATGAGGGAGATGTCTACGACGCTTATGACTGCAAATGTGATAGGGATGGTGACGACAGCCGCGCTGAACTTTGCGATGAAGAGTGAGGAAGAGAGAAGAATGAGGCTTATGTACAATGCAGATGACTAGGCGCTCGTCAGATTAGACAGAGAGCGGTTGTATATAATGAACGACGATGCTGAGTGAAGCAGATTGCGCTAAAAGCAGTGTTCATGAATTAATCATGCATGCGTCTGGGCAGCAATGGGGTATGCTCGACTTTTTTTTTTTTTAGACTGAAAGCTTTGTGATTTAGGCCACAGAAAATGTGGTTCGTACATATAGGGTAAACAAGGAGGACGAACACACACAGGAACAGACAGAAAGAAAACGGACAATTCAAAGATTTTCTCTTTTGATGAGAGAAGTTTCCATCCCACTTGATTGCAAACACCTGTTGTTGCCCCTTTCTTTTTGTTTGGACCAGCAGCATGTCTGTAGTCATGTTATTCCTACTTATCGCGGAGACTATTAGTCTTTTATCTCTTGACAAGATGGTTCCTTAATATATATCAACACACACAGAGTGACAGAAAAAAAAACAGAGAAAGAGTACATGCACCGAGAAGGTAACATCTACCTGCTTATCCTTACCCACTGATAGACCGAGAAAGAAAAAAAGATACAAGAGACAATAAAGTCAGAGGAAGATTAATTAAACGAATGCGAGAGTAGGGACAAGAAACCACGGAATAAAAAACCACTTTCTTGGCAGTTGTAAGTACATAAATAACTGTAATACAATAAACAGAAAGACGCAAACATATATACCTCAGTTATTTTGCGGAGAAGAAATAAAAGAGAGTTGGAGGAGAACTGTGTCAAGGTTTCACGATCTCAAGTCGTGGTAAGCCACCCGGTTTGGTTGGAAGTCCTTGGATAGAGAGTAAGTCCTCCATCGACCGGCCGAGGCATGAAATGAGATGTAAACACCATGAGCCTGTCATCATCTGGGCGGATTGCAGGCTGGACCAGAAGGATGCCGAAAGCACCAAATCAGTTTAGTCCTTGCTAAGTGAAGGGCTTCATTTCACCGGAAGCCTGGCCGTTGGCAGTCGAACAAACATTGGCAAACGGACTGTAGGTGGCGCTAACAGGGCTGCAAACACCCATTTTGCTTTGACGTCAAAGCTTGCTCGACAGACAGACACGAGTTCCGCAACTTGGAGGAGAACCCCGTGAAATGACTCTCGGGTGTATACACAGGATGAGGTCAATCATCACAGAAAAAAATAACTTAAGCTGCTTGGCCATCGGAAGAATTTCTCGTTTCCTCGACTTCAGTTGGTTATAAACAGACTACAAAGTCTCTCTTACATACATGGGTATTCATAAATATTGTGGTTTTTTTTCTCTTTTTAAAACACGATCTCTAAGGTTATTAATTTCAATTAAATGCCTTCAAAGATTAGTCTTAGTTTGCAGGAGAGGTATGCGGGTGTGGAAGATATCTCACTCGAAATAGATCACTTTTTCTCTCCTTCAAATCTCTCATTAACGGTTAGAAATATCTATTCACCCACCGCATCTTATAAAACGAGCCTGTTCACAAAAACATTTCTGCTTGCGTGTGTACATCCCTGGCCAGACAGTAGAATGACAGGAAATGGTCTTTGGCTGTGTAAGGGATTTCTGCTACAGGTAATTTGTTTTTTCTGAAAACCTATAAACTGTGCAATCATCGATTATTAATAAAATAATAATAGTAGAGAAACTCAGGCAAGTTGTTCCATAGCTTGTCAAGGTAAATTCTGAAGACACCAGACTCACGCACATCAGTGTTTGATGACTCACTTCTTCCAAATTGAGTTCTTGGTTTTTTTCTTAGTCGGACTGTTTTTTTAAATCGGATCTCAGTAAGAATGCATTGAGGGCAGAAATAATCTAGAATATATAATTAGACATTAATGCTACTTGTATTTTTTTTTTTTTTTTTGGTTGCTACGCATGATGTTATGTCTCTTCATTTTTTTCTGCTGAGGTTGTTTTCTCACCCTCTTTTGATTTTCCCTCTCATACTCAACAGCAGGCACTTGTGATACAGATGGGTGATAGCAAATTCAAATAATAAACAGTCTCCATCTGAAATGAATCAATAAATTAATTAATCAAACACACACCTGACCTGCAGAAAATGATCGCATGCCAGAGACCTGCTTTCAATCTGCGTCTTCTGGACAGCGGAATAAATAATCTTGGGATCGCCGCCATAAGCTGGTTTCCACTGAGTGAGCCAGACGCTGGAACAATTTGTTATCGAGGCTGGCATTAACATTAGTGTCCAGGCCTGACCAATATTAAAACTAACAGCATCCACAAAACATACAAATAATTAGATTTCCTGTCGATTTTGCCGACACACTCCACGTAAATGTCTTCTATCCAACAGCTCAAACCCTTGTTTAGTTTGCTTGAGTTTTCATTCTTTTTACACTGTATTCTTTCTATCTGTTACTCTCTGTTTCTGTTCTCATTTTTTTGTCAGAAAAAAAGGTTGAAAACATGTTCTGTTTAATAATAATTGTGTTTTTTTCGTTTCCAAATTTTTCTTTGAAGAACATTTGTCCAACCTTTGGAAGAGATGTTTGCAAGTTACCTTAGCGGGATACCTAAATTGAGTTTTCAATTTAACTTATCAGGGCGAAAAATAAAACACTCAAAAAGCCGTTATTTATAAAACTGAAGAGTATTAAGGTCCTTTAGTGTAAACACGTTTCATTAGATAACACATGGAATCAACACAAAGATTAAATCTTCCTTCTTGCCTCGCGATTTATGCGAATATGCGTTGGCGGTAAACAAGATACATCCTATAAGATGTAGGGACAGCAATGTAAATACAATAAACAGTTCCAGATTTCATATCATCACCCTCCCACCTTTCGTCGCATATTCACCAAAGTTTCTGAGAAAACGAATCTCCTGTATTATGGAGCATCATTAACTCCGGCCTTAACCAGGTACGGAGCTCGCTTCCCTCCTGAAGCCGTCAACAGATCCGTTGAGCCAGTCGCTACATTTCCAAGTGAAAACAGCCACAAGTCTTATCAGCTCTCAGTGCGATTCTCTTGATGAGATTGGCAGCCAATAATGAAGCCTGAAGTCCGTGTGCCAACCCTCACTCACTGAGTCAAGACCACTCAGATAAGATGAAACACATTCGAGAAGGTGAAGAGAACGAGAGCTCTCCCACCCGCATTCGCCATTCTGCACAAAAACCCTGAATTCAGATTTTTTTTGGAAGGTGTGAAGAATGAAGAAAGAAGAGTATGTACATGGGAACAAACAGTTAGGATGGAGAGTGTCATAAATCTGCAGAGGAAGACAAGGTGGACTTGTCAATTGAAAATAATCACAAGTATTGACAACTGGTTTAAGGAAGGTCGAAGATCGTTTTTTTTTTTCTTCAGAAATCCCGGATTACTTTACAGTGTGCACTTGCGCGTGTATTGTTTGTGTGTTTATGCAAAGCTGGTTTCAGAGATGTAGTTCTATACAAATATTCTTTGTTACTCTTACTATTGACAAACTTGCCACACACATACACACGCACGCTTCTGTAACAGGTTTGAATTCTAGTCTTGCAAATATTCTTTGACTACTGAAATCAATAAACATCTTTTTATTTTTGCGATTTTTCTTCCTTATTCCAATCTTTTGAGAGTGTTTCTTGTAAAAAGAAGGAACCATTCCTGCAGCTTTTCTACCAAAAAGTTCCCCCTTTCGATCACAGAACGCTGCCAGAGAAGCCAATCATGCAAAATGTCCTACTTCTCCATGTGTAATGATTCCCAAGAGACTTTGCTCCGCGCCAGTAAAAGAGTTCGCGTGGTCAGGAGCGTGTAGGATTCCACCCTCTCCCAGACACCCTTGCGCCGCCAACGATCCATGGCAAAGGAAACACTTTGTTCGTGGTTAATGCTTTAAAGCTGTTGCCCATGTTTTTGGCCACATCTCGCACGTGACGCACTGGAGGAACTGTCAGCACGCGCACAGGGAGGGGCATGGGGATCATTATCACCTGTCAGTCACCCGGTGCAGTGCCAGAGACATTTCACCTACGTGCGAACTTTGTATGGCGCTCGTTTCTCCAAGCAAGAATTAGAGGAAAATAAACAAGACATTATTTTAGAATAAGAATAAAAAGCTAAACAAAGAAAGGAAGGAAAGAAAAAAGAAAATAATTAAAATATAATTTATAAATGTCGCTCAATACCGATAAATGATAAAATCTTGTCTAAACGTAATAACATACAAAGTTTCTTCTTCACAACAAAAAATTCAGATGAGAGAAAGATTGAAATTCAAATTTGTAAATTCAAGATTACATTTAATTGAATAAGAAGACCTCTAAACGTTTAAATTTTTGTTGTCGGCTTCGAGATCTTGCCAAGCCATTAGCCTCTGAAGCAAAGTTTTCACTTGAAGTTTTAAACTGACGGATACGACCGTGGAGTCTGTTTTTGAAATCCATGATAATAAGTTCTCTTTCGATTCCCTGTCCACACATTTAGAACTTAAGACCAGTGGTCTTTGCCGAAACGCTGAACAGAAACGCACAACTGATTAGCATGCAGGTGAAAGGACCAGGCCCCTCGCCACCCTCAATTCGATAGTCATCGATATCAGCGGACGTCAGAGGAAAAGAAGGAAAAAAAAAGAAAATCCTGCCCTTTTCATCAGCGTGCCTCCTGTTTAAGTCTAAACGCTCTCGGTCCTAAAAGGATAGGGACATACACTAGAATTTTGGGCAAATAGGCAAATAAAGATTTGCGGTGTCCCGAGGGGAAGAAAGACTAAGTGTCGAGAGGAGAGAGTGTGAGACGGCGGGTAGTTTCGTCGTTCGTGTGGGCCCTCGGATCGACGGAAAGGGTGGAGTGGGGAGACTGGCAGGATCGATGGGAGGCTTTGGGCCATTTGCAGGGCCACCTTGACGTTCAGGAGGTATATGGATCTCTGGGAAAAAAATCGAGCGGTGGCTGCAAGTATTTGTGAAATGGATAGGTGTACTCATTGGAATGGTAATCTCGCTCGCAGTGCGATTTGAAGAAAGTGTGATAGCTTCTTAATTTTCTGCGCACGTGACTGTGAGTGTGTGCTGAGTTATGTTTGTTTTGCACTCACTCAGCTGCATTAGATGTATATAATTATCGGGCAAAGAGAGAGAGAATCTTCTCCCATTTAAGACTTATTTTTCTCATTCTGTGGACCTAATTCTTTCTTATTTTACCTTTTTGATATACTTCTATCTTTCTATTTTCTCTGTTTGCACTTGTTATATTTTTTATTCTCTCGGTATCTGCCAATTCTGTTTGCATAAGAGATCGTGTGTAGTGCGCGCGCGTACGCACAAATGAGTATTGAGAGAGAGAATGAATAACCACTCTAAACAGGGAACATGACAGAAAAAAAGCAAATAACAACAAACGATACAAAATAGAATGAAACAACAAAAAGCACCTTGCAAATGGAAAAACAAAATTTGTGACCTTGACATTATTTCCAGCAGAAAATTTTCATGGAGTGGCTATTTATAGCTTACCCACGCAAACACTCCAGGTCCTCAATACCTTGTTTGTTTGGATAGTTTTCTCTTCTGATCCCCAGGTAGGTCTTTTTTTACCTTCTAGCTGTGCAGTTGCATGTCTTCGTGCCTCGTCCAGCAACGTTTACCTCAAGGGGACATAAGTTGGGATGGAAAGTTTATAGAATTAGTACAAGAAGCAAGTCTCGCAAAACTTCGTATTTGCTTCACCAAGCTTCCAAGACTTTTGCCGACATCTTCCTATTTGCAGTCACCTATACTTGTGTCCGAAACACAGTTTGATGATATGGATAGATAGAAATCAGACACCAGGTAACCAGTGAAAGACTCAACATTTCAGGGCGAAAACGGTTAATTATTAATAAAAACACTGAAATTCGCATCTGAACAATTTTATTATCACATTTCAAATGCTATTATCACATTACAGTGTGAAATTATTATAAAGAGAAAAGATGAACAAGGGAATGTGTAATGGCTTATTAAAAAACAGGAAGAGGAATGATTAGTGTTCAAAGCATTGGCATCCAATGCTGCAGGCGCCAACACTACTGGTTCAATACCCGCATAGTTATCAGATTTTTTGTGCTGATCATACCGTTGAATAGGTTAGGAGTGGAAATCAAAGTCGAAATAGTCGCGGGAAAAGTGTATTTTCTAACATCTCACTTCCCATAGACCGAATGATTATAACATTGACAAGCGAAAAAACCCCAGCAACAAAAGAATAAATAACAGGGTCTACCTGGAGTAAGTACGTGGAATCTTACTCTGTCATTTAAAGCATCGACAAAAGTAGGTCACTGATCTATTAATAGAAATTCCAGACGTTCCGACGAGAGAACGGCGAGTTGGTAAGGGCGCAGTCTGACCTTTCCTCCACAGAAAAACCCGAGACTTGAGAATCGCAGCGCCCCCTGGCGGCTAAGGGAAGCAATTAAAAGTGGTGATATGAAACAGCGCGTCATCGCTCTTTCTTTTTCTTTAAAACTATCTTTCACACACATGTCTTCATTATAATCCTAAACAGTTCTTTCAGGTGAAAATCAGTACACGCACATTAAAAAAACTTATAATCAATTCAAATACGAGAAACCGTTCTTTTTGACACTTCAGATGTCCCTGCTTAAAAGCAAAGAATACTTTATAAAATTACTCCATTCTTAGTACAAGGATTTTTTTAATGGACCAGACGCACTCGTTTGCAAATTACACTAAAAGCAAAACCTTCCGCTGTCCTAGGTTTGCACAAGAACTAATTATTCCGACAAAGATGGTGCGGAATATTCGTCTCACCGAAGGACCTGGAAATCATCATCAGCCAATACCTTCATCTTCGAGACAGTAATCTTTTGTCAAGAACTCTACTTTTGATCTTCGGTGGCCGGAGATTGCGAAAGGCGTCCTGGAGGCCCGTGGGCCAGACGTGGACTGGGCCTATTCACTTCCAGAGATAAATCGTCTAGCGGAGGAAACAACCTAACCCTGTGTGGAGGATGATGGTGTGCCTTGACCCTGTGCCTGCTTATCAAGCTGCACACTTGGCGGCGCTGTTCCTAGCAAGGAGTATACAGCGAACTTACTGTATGATCACTCATGTGTTGAGACTCGGGTGGTGGTGTTGGTTAGGATGGATGGAGGTGGGGTTAATGATGAGAAGATGTTTTGGTCCGAGGACAGAGGATTATACAGCTGAAGGAGGCAGTGTGTAATCGCTGGCACGTAGGTGTCATGACACTACTGATACTGAAGGCTGGTTATGGGAGGGAACTGTACAACACCCGTAATGTCATACATGTTAGTACACCCTGCCAGACAGAGTTCTCTCTAGCTGACGCCATGAGACAACAAATAAAATGTTATGAGTCTGGAATCTGTTGTGAATCTCGAGTCCTCGCAATTAATCACACATTACCAGTGATACACCTTCGCAAGATGGAGAGAGAGAGAAGGTGTGGGTCGTGATGGAGAGAAAGTTTCAATGAGTGCAAGTAAGATGTCTGAAACTTTGTTTCTCGCTCAATGTGTCTTCTTAACCTGCAAGCCTCTGTACTCAGTCCGCTTTGATCAACAGGTCCTGGCCTCCTGTTACAGCCTGTCACGTGCCACCGGCCAACCTTTACAGCCGCCAGGGACAGGATCATCACCTGGAAGGCCAGGGTCACGACCAGCGCATCCTTCAGCGCGACATCCACTACACGTGTCGAGCTAACAACACCACCACCAGCACCGGGAGGAGGAGTGAAGGGGATGGGTGTGGGGTGCGGGGTGCGGAAGCGCAGACTTTAAATCACTGACAAGAGCCGACAAGGTCGACGACCATCAGCTTGAACGCAGGCCGCTTCTCGCTCGGCATCCAAGCGGATGGAATTCGGTTTGCAGCCGCAGCTGCCACACTGGAAGACATGAGGGAGCCATGGTCGCCGGCGGTGAAGCGGAAGTGTCGATGCCAATGTCCTGGCGCGTTCTTTCCCGTCTCTCGGCGACAAGGACAGACCAGTCGTGAACAAGAGCTGCATGATCGATCTCAGGCGTTCGAAACAATTAAGACTGATTGAGGCAGCGAGGCTCCATCAAGCACACGCAACAAACAGTACAGAAGAGAAATAAATAGACGATTATGCTAATAAAAAAAACACTCTTACAGAAAGATACAAAAAGAAAACATATATATATAAAACGACAGAAAGCAAGCGTACTGAGATAGCGAAGATAGAAAGAAAAATGAATAAAGACAGACGACATTCGCATACACAGACAGGTAGTAAGTCATGCAGAAAGACACCAGACAGCGAGACAGAAAATGAATCGAGACAGATGGCATTCAGATATATAGACAGACAGTCAGCCATGCAGAAAGACACTAGACAGCGAGACAGAAAAAAGAGTGAATGAGATAAACACAAAGAAAGAGAACAAGAGAAAAGGTTCAAAGAGATATTCTTTTAGCTTAATGTAAAAGTAGTCGGGAATTGAGATACACATCCTTTAATAGAGAAACAGAGAGCATGGGGAACAGATATAAACTTGAAAAAGGAAGACCTATCCCTCTCTCTTATTTATCAAAACCCAGTTATTCCTCGAGCTAAGACTTATAGTTCCAAAATAACTGATAAAATAAATACAGTTTTAGATGTTGTCCCAAAGGTTTCAACCGGATATTTCTCTGTACGGTCGTCGAGATTAACTTTGCAAATGTAGCTGTCTTCTGAAATTGACTGTTATATTTGCAATGTTCAATTTCTTGTTCTCTGTGTTCCCCACTTTGGTTTATGCCTTTTTTTTTTTTGCATTGTGGACAAAACGTTCAAATAAACTTAATTATTCTTTTTCCTCTGCAATCAAACGATAAAATTTTAGAAATTTTACCAACCATCAGGCTTTCTGCATTTCTTCTTTTACTAGCTTACAGTTTGAACCATCTTCTCTATTATGCTTGTCACGAGTCTTCCATTAAATAAAATAAACAGCAGGAAAAAAAATAGAACAGATACAGTCTCACATCCCTCTTCTACTCCAATCAGGCCGTGTAATACAAGGCCAAGTCACGTGACAAGCCCAGGCGATGACAAGACTGACGCCGCACCCACCAGAGTGGAAAATACGCCAGTCGTCGCAGACATCTTTACTGTCTTTCCTCCTCACCAGCCATAAATCTCTCGTCACCTCTCATCACTAACATCGAGCTCGACCTTCTGTCGGCCAAGTCGGCAGTTCACAGACGGTCGTCACTGGCAGCAAATGAAACAGCTGCGTGTCAACAGAATCTCATTTTGGTGCCACGAATGTGTCTCCATCTCACTTGCTATCACAGTTCCCAAATTGACACAACGGAAACTTTAAACCATGACTTTAGTGAGTCTTTTTCTACCTATAATGAACTGCAAGATCACTAAAACCCATTTATATTTATATAATATTTATTTACATGTTATAATATATCTATACACATAGAGATAAAATATGTCGCCCGCTCATTAGAGGCACACACAGGAAATATGAAGGAATGTGGGATTGAGAGAAGCATGGTAATGTAGCTATGGAGGTATAATGAGAGATAAGATGAGGAGGAGGAGACAGGGGAGCGCCTTCAGAGGAAAGACCTTCACACCCATCAGCGCTAAAATCATAAATCGAGGACCAATTTGCACAGAAGGATCCTTCAGGTCCGGGTTCTTTTCTAATCGTAATACATGAAAGTCGTTATTGAGGCTAGAGGCCTGGGGCAGTTATTGAGGCCTGAACGATATTCCTCCTCTCCCCACGCCCCTAGGTGGCGAAGGAGACTTGCGCCACATTAATCTCGAGCCAAAGCCGAGGTCTTTAATAACAGCAGCAAATTCCTTCGCCCGGTTCCAAGAGACCTGTTGTCATTACTAACGCATAAAGTCCTGGACCTGTCTCCCCAAAATATTTGCCGATATTCGGTTCTTTTGGAGTAGATGGAGCTACATCGACAGTTTTTGGGTTCTGAAAACATTATTCCTGAATAGAAGAGCGCACGGCATTTTATTCTTTGTCTTTGAACTCTTTTTCTTTCCCATAACTCAGAGGCAATCGGAACCAGACGAATATGAAAGCGTTTGTCAAGTTTCCTCTTCCGAGAATCTTGATAAATGACAAGCAAACAGGCAGATTCTTCTGTCTGCTTGCATATGAAAATTTGCTTTCTGGAATAACATTAACAAACAACGATGATGATGACAACGACGACGATGATACCAAAGAATTTTAAAGAAAAGATAATGTAGATATCGATACCTAGACTACATACACTTCTTCATTACATCGCGGCACGGGACGCTATTATAGAGAAGCGGTGCGTGGACGCAGACGAAGTGGAAAAGGATCTTGTGTCAACAGGAGACAGCCTACTGCCATCTACCCGTATCAATCAGCTCAGTGGTTGCCATGGCTGTGGGCAGGGGAAGGGCGATACGGAGACACAGAGGATGGAGGGCAACGGTCGGTCGGTGAACAAGAGTAGCAGCCATCTTGTGGGGAGTAAATGATTTACGGCCAGTTAAAAGAGAGTGCTTGTGAAAAAGAGAACAAGTTAAAAAAGAGAAAAATTAGCAGAGTTTTTTAGGCAGCTGAAAAGACATTTTAGAACGCGGTTGGACTAAGGACAGGCAGAAAATGGAAATTGAAGAACACTGATGATGATTGATGATGATGATGATGAGGAGGAGGAGGATGCCATTGAAGCTTAAAGCGTTAGAAGTAATAATGAATTAATTAAAGAATAAATATCTAAGGGACAGCGTAGTAACAAGCCTGCAAGATAATAAGAGTGAGAGAGAAAGTTGTCCTCTGGATTCTGAGTGAGTGAGAGGGAGAGACATGACTCTCCTTCCCCCTCCTCCGACTTCTGCCGGTTACATTACTCACCAGCTGAGTCCAGTCCCAGTGGATCGAAATTTGGATGAAGTTGGAGAATCCTATCAGTTCATCATTACACTAAGACAAGGCTAAAGTGACCAGGGTAACGATTATTGAGTTTTCAGGGTTAAGGTATGGTGTGAATAGCAACAGAGGTTCCAGTGCCGAGTTAATATCGATATCTAGATACACTTAAGTACAAAAGTGACCCTTGACCTTTGTCTACTGTGACGTGGCAGCCCGTCTTTCTTACTGACTCACTGACCACCCAACTCGTTCAGATGCCTGCAAGCATGCACGAGAACTAAAGTAACACGATAACAAGTGATGCTGTAATCTATTCTGTGTGCAAATTCGATTTCATGGTTTAGCAAGGTGAAGTAGAGGGAAACAGCAGCAGCCGACACGGTGATGTGTAATAAACTTTCCATCTGTGTTTGTGACATTGTTGCCATTATCACAACACGCAGTTATAAAACAGAATCTTCCCAGAACTCTGTCTACCACACACAATGATATAAAGAAAATATATCACAAAAGCTTAACTCTGTGATTTAATTATAGTGTCGAGTCATCGAAGTTCGTTTACTGGGCTTTAAATTAAAACTATTCCCAAGCGAGCTGTCATATTCTGGTTCAAACTCAGTCCAGACATTAAATTGATATCTTTGGCCAAGAAAAGCGTGTTAAGTTTGTGCTTAACTTTAATAGAAAATTGCTGAAATTATTTTTTATTTACTTTAAGTTTGTTAGTCGATTTAACTGTGTGTTCTGAAGAAACTGGTTATATGCTTGATGTTGAATATTTTACCCGACATCAATATTTCAGTCATTTTGGTTATCTGCTTGATAGCAGATAATCCAGCAAACATAGATGGTGGCGACACTATATACGGTGTGGTGTAAGCTAGTCTGGTTGTTGATGTTTTCTAACCCGTGTCTGGACCGCAATGGCGGCCTGGTGATGGTGATGGTGGTGTTTGTGGTGTGGTGGTGGTGGTGGGGTGGGCAAAGAGCACACACACACTCGGTGTTTCAGGCTGCACTGTCCTCACTAGCTGCCAGGCTTATCAGGCTGATTGTGGACCAGTCAGCAGCTGTGTTGTCTTATCTGACAGCCTGAAGCTCGGGGACTAATAAAGTAGGGTCCGGTTTCTCGCGGGGCTAGCGAGCATCCGTCTCCTGGCCAGCCCTTAGCTCCCACAGAGACAATCGATGAGCAGACGCAGGCTTTGGTGTGGTCTTCACTCATTTGCCACAGACTGTTACCAGCCTCAGTACCACCCTGTCCTGTAATCTGCTCCTATTTCACAGTCTACTAAATCTCCAGTGAGAAAGTGCAGATTAATGGTTCGATACCCTTTATGACCGTCGGCAAGAAAACTCCCGGATATTTCTTTTAAATTATAGGCTTAAAAAATAATACGAAGAAAAAAATTATCATGAAGACGATCATGATGATGAATAATCAGTAAAGTTATTAAAAGTAATTGAATATCGTCTTATATGCTTGCTAGAAAGCCTCAGGTGTTTCGCAAACTAAATCGTCGTTTTGGCGAACTGAAATGCTTTAAGGTACGAAGCACCCACCGCTTACAGTGCAAGCAGAGCTATTTACAGTGCGAGGGGAGAAGGGAGGAGCACAGCAGTCGAGCCAGTGAGAGAGAGAGAGGGATGGTGCGTCTGTGCAGTCGGCCCAAAGCAAAGGGAGTGAACTGCAGCGTATGGCCAGGTGCACGAGCTGTTGCCACGATTTACCTTGCATGATGGTGCGTCGCGCACGTGCAGTCTGTCACTACAGGGAAATGTCAAGGTCATGAGGACTCCGCAACCTTGGAAAAGAAGACAGGTGTATTTTCCCCAAACTCTGATAGAAAAAAATCTGCAATCACTTGATGCTGCTCGAGGGAAGAGAAAGAGCTTCGGTGAACGACAGAAAAGAAGAAAGGAAGGTAAATGTCTTGATAGACTCGTCACTAGTCTTTTGTTTAAGAAATCTCTAAGCGACGTTTACACAACACGAACTCATAGGTCCTGGCTGAGTCATCATCGATCTTTAGGATATTTGCTTTCAGAGAAGAAAATTGCTGTAAACCACATCAAAGATGAAATGAGAAGAACGCAGGATAAGTGCGACTAAAAAACCAGTAAGTCGTGAGACGTTTAGCTGGTATAATGATCTCATGCTTGTGTGTGTGCCTGTGTGTACTTGATATACGAACATGAAAAATGTCTCTTTGAAGTTTATGAATGTATTGCACTTGTTTTCATTGCTGTAAACATTAACGTAAACATAATATTGAGTTTATTTCTGATCGCCTTACTTGAAATGTTTTTACCTTATCAGACGAAATGTCTGAAGGTCTGAAATTTAAAGGACACTTTATCCAGTTGTTTTAGGATATCGAATGGTAAAGCATACATCCTCCAGACACGTACATCAGCTCAACTGGCGCCGCAAGCAGAATTTAAAAAAAAAACCAGAAAAAACCTTCTCCAGCTTCCAGTCCATGATCGTGGTTCTGGAACATGGAGTGGAGCGAAGTAATTCAATACACGCCACGAAGCATGGAACTCTCCTCCACTGGCAGATACACACGGAAGTTTTCAATACAGGAATAGTCTTTTTTGTGGGAAATGCTCTCATTTAGGTTTTAAAACTAACTCCAGAAAACTATGAAGATATGAAAACTGCATGCGTGTTCGTCAGTGTCGACGTGTGGCCGCGTGCATGCGCGTGCTGTCAGAAGAGTGCGTGCTAAACATGACGGCTTCAGAAGAAGGAGGTCGGCTTTATTGGCAATTAAATCCTCCCCTGATACCTTCTTTCGCCACAGAAATAACATAGCCTCATAAGCGCGAGTGCTGGCGTGTTCTAACCACGCAGCTCTGCGATGAATTGTAGGCGGGATGACCCGAGTGAGGCCGACCAGCGGAAAGAACACAAAAAGATCCATAGCCAGACTGACTCAACAGTAAAGCTGTCAAGCTGCGACGATGGCTGCGATTAAAAGCTTTAAGAAAAGAAGTGGTTGTTGTTAGAGAAAACATGATGCATCTCACGGAAATGTCAGCCATATTGCTTCCCTTGTGGCGGCGCCAGCAGCGTGGACGCTCATAAACATCTTTCTTTCCTGTACATATATTTCAGTCTTTGTCCTCTCGTGAAGAATAGGTCTGGATGTGCGGGTTGCTCAGTTTTTTTTCTGTTTTTGTTGTTGTTGTTGTTGTTGTTGTTGAGTTTTTTTTTTTGCTTTTTTTTCTTAAGTTGTCAACTCAGTTGCTCAGTTTTTTTCTGTTTTTTTTTTTTTGTTTTGTTTTTTTGTTTTTGTTTTGTTTTTTGTTTTGTTTTGTTTGTTTGTTTTAGTTGTTTTGGTTTTTTTTTTGTTTTTTTTTTTGCTGTTTTTTTTTTTTAAATCCAGAACAGTGTCAACTCTTTAAAAGCCTAACCATACACAGTCTAAGTTTTGTTGTTAATAAAATTCGAAACTACCCCTTTCCCACTCTCTAATTCTTACTGTGTGCACGACTAAATATTATTTGTCATCGTTACTTTCATTCACTTCACTACCACAGTATTTCTCCCTCTCCACTTTCCTGCTCCTGTTAACAAGCACAGCTCAGCGTGTGAGGTTGTAAACACCAAGGACAATAATATTGATAGATTCGCTCCACTTCTTCCTGCCTGCCAGAACAAAAGATGTTTGTGACGATGCCAGTGGCAGATGCCGACCTGGGTTTCCACCTGAGTCATTAATGAAAACCAGGAAGGTCTCCAAGACACAGACCAACACACCTCGCCGCTGTCAGTGAGGCAGATAATTCTTGCCACGAATATGAAAGACCTCGTCATGAATGAAGATGGAAGCGCCGGTGGGTAGAATTATTGAGTCCCTACCGGTTTATTGATAAGCAAACACTTACTTTTGTTGTATAGATCAGCCATACGAGGTCAGAAAACTGTGCAACTGAAGCGAGTTGGGTATGAAAACTCAAAGGGCTGCCGTGTCCCGAGAAGAAAATTCTTGTGAGAAAGAGATGCATCCACGTGTGGGGAGACTGTACCCACGGTATTAATTTTTGTTGAAGACTCGCGCAAATGAATAATGACTCTCACACACACATATATATATATTTAAGTGTGGCTGTTTTTGGGAACGTTCCTGGCGGACAATCGGAGGATGTTATATTCTGGAACACTAATCGATCAGCTGGTGGATGTGCTTGCTCATCGCACACTGGTGTCGTGTGAACTGCACTCACTCCGCAAAGAGAAAGGACTCATCAATCTCCTCGGTGGCTTCTGGGAACGAGTGCACGTGACTACAGTACGGATGAACTAATGTTTTCATCGCTCCTTTCCTTTCGCTCTCTCTCTCACGCACGCACGCACGCATGCAAACACACAGATAATAAATTTTAAAAAATGGTGGACGAAGATTTCCATCTACCTGATGTCAAAGTAATGTGAGTAATAACAATCAAAACAGAACGAAAGAGAGTCCACATATTCTAGAAACTTTTGAAAGACATTCAGCTCGCGGTTGCAGCACTAAAAAACATCTTGAAGGAAATGAGCTCAACCAGTTTTGACGCCCAGGTGAAAATTACTGCAGCGGTTGACGCGACAAAAACATTTGTTTCAATATTCTCAAAATAGCATTGTGCGTCCATACGTCCGCCCATACAGACTCTGGCAGTATGTTACGACACTTGCGCTGAATCATCGCTGCTTACCACCTGGTGTTTAAAAATGTGAGTATATCAGGTGGGAAAAAAATGGGAAAGGAGATGAATGAATGTGTTTGTCTCCTTCATGGAGGCGGCCGAGATATAATTTTGTGCGGTGAAAAATCAATGTCGTTTTGACAGATGGCGGAGTTGTCTTCATCCGATGCTTGCAGCTGAAGCTAGGAGATGCAATAACAGAATTGATGATGTTAGTCTAAGTAACGGATCGTTTCTTACGTCAGTGTGATAAGCAGGGAAGAACGAAAGACAAGCGATAGACAGACGGCCGACACCCTAAGGGAGGATACGTTAAGAAAGAAACCGAGGTAGAGATTATAATATTCTTCATTAGGTGTATATATACACATATAATAATGAAGTAGTCGCAAAGCATTTTATTTCAGATAAACGTTTTTTCGGGTAATCATGATGAGACAGTAGATAAAGAGGCAAGTGATCAGAGGTTGTGATAGAAATATTTAACGGACTGATACTTGAAGAATTGTAGACACGATTTTAATGAGGCTGTATATTAGGAGAGGTGTACAGTATTCAGTACACACAATTCATCCTAAATGATTTAGAAATAATTAATATATACCAACCAGTATACCCCCAAATTAAGATACAGACACTTCTAACAGAGTAATTGGTTTTAAAAAAATCAACCAGATGGATATAAAGCTGCTGTAAAGCGCTCGCCAGCAACTGCAGCACCGCCAGTAACATCATGGTGATGGGAGAGAATAACCTGGGCGAGTTCGTGCTGATTTTTTTTAACCCTTAAAACAGAGACCGTTATCTTCAAACAAATTCAACATGCTGTGTGATAGAGCCATGGAGGTGCCAGACTCCCAGCACATGCAGTGTTAGTGGCGAGATATCCGCAGTCGCCGTCTGCTGCAGCTGCAGCATCTTGCGCAGCCGTTTAATGACCTTTGACCTTCCAACCGGCGCGGTGAGGTCTGGGCGTTGTTGGGAGGCAGACCAGGGGCCGATCACTAAGGAGACCAAGCAGGCTACAGACAAAGGAGAATGAGGCGGAAATGTACAAGTGAGGGATGCTCCCGGGGAGATGAAACAGGTTAAGGGGCAGAACTCTGACGTGGGGATGCCTGTGCCAGGAAAGACAAACTGGAGGAGCAGATATTTTCTGTATAGATGCGCAACGGATCCTCCTTCATGTTTGTCGTCATGCAGTGCTTGCAGCTGGAACCGACACGAATGATTAAAAATCCTTTCTTCCCTTTTTCTTCGTATATGTTACATGTGCACGTGCGCCTGCTTGTTATGTATTTTGTGTTTATTGAGATGTTTGAGCGAGCGTGTTTGGTGCGTTGTCTGACTGAATGAGTGTGTGTGTGTGTGCCTGTGTGTGTGTTTGTGTGTGCGCGCGTGTGTTCGGGTGTTTGCGTATGTGTGTGTATATATACAGTTCTGTGCGCATAATTATGAATGCAAATTCAATTATTAAAGGGGGGGGGGCAAGAATGTCTTCATTTGTATCGTTTGATGACTTTCTGATCTCGGACAAACTAACAACTACACTTGAAAGAAAAATCACAATCAGAAAGAGGAGTTAAACATACAAACCAAACACCTGGAGAAAGTATGTGTTTCTGCTCGCCGTTTAAGACATCAAAAGGCGGAATTTGCCAAGGGCGGGGAGGGTTGTGGTTCTTTGCTTATTTTGAGCAGGTTCCAGTTCAAAATCTGTTTGGATTATCCTTTCTGAGACCTTTTCTAGTGCAGAATTTGTTTTTTGTGTCAAAATACAAACATTAGATTGTTCATTTGCAGTACGCACGGTGTGAATTCTCTTTCATTAGTCACTGCTTAATCTTTCTTCCTGCTTCTCTCTCTAGTGATGGAGAGAATTTCTACTTCTAATCAAAAGTAATACTTATGGAAGTGCAGTATTAGTGTAGTCACTATTACAAGATGCATTCTTGATATAAAAAAAAACTACCCCACCATCTCTCTGTGAGTAACAAGGCTAGGGCGTCAGCATCCGCAGCAAAGCGTTCTAACAGATGCCTGTAACCGACTTTTTGGGCACGAAAACTGAGCATCGAGTGTCTGGTCTAAAGCGAAAAAGAAGAGAATGATTGTCTCGTGGCAAGACATACCGACTGACGAGCAAAACACTCTCCCAGTGTGCATTGCGCAAAGCCGTTGAACGCTGTAACGATGTCAGCAGAGACGTGGAGGGAGTGACAAACAACAGGGGAGGAGAGAGAGAGAGGATAAAGCTCCGATTGGTTTTGGGTAAAGCTCTGAGCTCATCTGTTTTTTTATATACAAATACTGACACGGCATGGCTGCAGGTAAAGCAAGACTTGTGGAAAGAGTAATGCCGCCTGACTGCGGTGCATGGCTCTGCAAGACTGCTGCTGCTGCAACACCACGTGATCCCTTCCTGTTGGTGGTCTGTGAATTTTGTAAGTCATTAATTCTACTGGAGAGTTCGTTCCCTTAAATACTTTTTATGCTACACTGGCACTTCACTCTTATATCTTTATACACGTGATTAGTAAATCACCATCGGTGAAAATAATCATCATCATTTACATTACTATAATTATTTTCTTCATAAGCATTCTGATCATTTCCTTCCAGTTGATTGACCATAGTCTTCAGTTCCGACCTGCAATCTAGCTCTCTCTCACACACACAGGTACATTTTAAAGTAGGTCTTAATTTTTTTTCCCTCCTTGCAGCCATTGAACTGACCGGCCGCAACTGGTCCCGTCTACCACAGGCCAGTTAGCGCTGCTTTTGCATCCGGTACGTTAGCTATTCATCCGGTTTTATCTGGCTGGTTGCCAGTCAAAACCAACTTGGGTTAGTATGAAACGCGACCCATCTGTCACCCATAGGTGCACCGATATCTGGTGCAAGTTTTAAAATCAAGGAGCAGGCAGGAGGTGTTGGGGTCAAGACCTGATGCTGCACTATTTTCACCATCTTTTGCCATGTGTTACCTTGGAGACTGGCTTAGTCAGAACCGTGAGCCAATCGTCAGATCTTGAGAGTGCTTCAGTTTGTACAGTGTTCTCAGTACTCGACATGCAGTCATTTACAGTACAGTAGAAAATCTGTTCTTTGACTGCAAACCTTCCTTCACCGCTGTGTCACGTGAGCACAGACTAGATAACGAAACTCCACATGAAAATTACCAGAGGCTTTCACGACTTTTCCTTTGGCATTTCAAGACATTGAGAGAGAAAGATTTCAAGCACTCAACTGAAAGCGTGATCAAATTTTATTACTGGACATGCAATTGCTTCTCATCACCACGGTGCTTTGTAAAATGAATATTGACTGTCTCTGTTCATGGCAGTACATTAAACTCGGTCTCACAGGATTTCCTAAGGCAAAAGCCTTTTCTCTCATCAGGCGAGACTATGTCCTTTTTTAACACCAAGACCGTGAGAAAGATCGAAACCCACAGAGTCAACCATGGCAGCTGCTGAAGCTGTTCGTGGAGCTGGCAAAGCACCACTTACACTAAACGATTTAATTAAAATGTCAGACTTTAAAAAAAAAAAGTCTGTCAGTCTAAATATAAACATTCTTTAATGTATTTAAAATAAAATTTTAAGCAATGTTTCTTTGATTACTTCAATGATAAAATGACAAATTTTAACATGCTCTTTGCGAATATCCACGCGTGTTGTCTTGAAATGACTGACTTCAATGATCGCTGTAAGGGGAGTTAACGCTGACGATGAAAGTCAGGTGAGAGTGGATTGCCTCTTCACACGGCTCCAATACCTGTCTGGCGGCGAAGGGAGGGAACCAACCCAAGGGAGTCAATCGCCAAGAGACGCTCCCCGAACTCTTGTGACCTGTTTGGACTGCAATCCACCGATAAAAACCCGGAGGGAGCGCTGCTAGTGACGTAGGTAAACATCGACTGAAGACTTTAGCACCCAAACCTATGGGCAGGAAGGTGTTACTGCAGAAAACTAATTCGTATCGCGTCACTGGAGGGTGTGTAAATTGCGGATCCAATGTGTGCACTGCGGTGAAAAGGAAGGAAGAATTTCAGGAAAGGAAGAGAGAGAGAGAGAATGAAGAGAAGAGAGAAGGAAGAGTGTACGAATGCGATCAGATAAAATAAGGATGGTTAACAAGAAAAAGAGGATGGAGAAAGAAGCTGATCGTAGAAATGACTTGTGCAGTAAACCAAACTTTCCAAGCTTCCTTTTTTAGCCCGGGGCTAGACACATCACATGGCACAAGCCGCTAGAGGACGTTTATAACTTCAGTCAGCTGTATTAATTACTTGTCTTCTAATACCATCTATCGACTTCTTGGTCATATGACCCTAACTAGTCTAAGGTATGGCTATTTTTCCAGGCGTGCCTTGTCGACGAGGGCTTGCCGGCAACAGAGAGGCACAAGGCTACAGTCCCAGTCAGCCGTTTAAATGTCTCGATGATGACGCAAAAGATAATAATGTCGGAGCTCGGATCAAAAGCAAATGGTAGGCGGTGAGGGGCACGTGGTCTCCATGACATGCCAAATATAGCCATGGCTGCTTGTGTGCAGATTCCTTCCTCGTGTCGGGTGCATACACATACCCAGATCGCTGTTGCTGGAGCAACTCAATGTTGCTGTCAACGTGACCTGATAGAGCAGCGGGGTACTTTGTCCAGGTTAGCCTGACATAGTTCTCAAAGGTTTTCTTAACTTTAATAATTATAAAATATGATATTTTTTCGTTTTAAATAACTATCAGCTTATTTATTTACCAAACATCTTATACTATTTATTAATATGACTTTTTTACAAAAAAAGAACCTTTACAGCATCTGTTCGCAGAAATGACCATCAACGTGCTTTGGGGATTTCCTGTCTCCTGTACACAGTAAGCCTGATTAAGTATTTTATATGTGTGCGTGTGTGTATGTGAGAGAGAGCGAGAGAGAGAGAGAAAAGAGAGAGTAAAGAGATAATTATTTTTGTGTTTCTCGATGTGAATGATTGTCACGGCCATGTGATGCATGCCTAATGTTTGTGCGTGTGAAGCTTTCTGAAGGTCTTGGAGCTCAAGGGGAAAGTGCGCTATGCAAATAATACAAACCGATTTATTATTTATTAAACAACAACAAAGTGGGATGTAGAGAAAGGATGGGAGGAGTTAAGAGTGCTCTGACGCATCTATTACGAAAGAAAAGATAATAAAAGATAACAGTTTTATTTCGATCGTATGCACAATCGCTCCAGCTTTGAGTTGACCATGTACCTAAAGCTAATAATATACAAAAACTTGCTCTGTTTCGACAAAACATCAGTCCTGTTATAGCGATATATATATGTGTGTGTTTTAGGCTTGGGAGAAATTTGAAAAAGCAGTACTGCAGAGATGATGAACGATGAACCCCAATATCAGCTATTTTAAGCCATTTTCGCTCTGTCGATATTAAAAAATTTAATAATAATAATATAAAATTTATTACATTCATCTATACGTCTCTCTTACACACATTAAAAAAATAAGTTTTCATTTCTTTACCGTGAAGAAACCGGTAGATCTGATTCTGAAGCCAACGGTAATCGCTTGTGCAGGTGACCGGAAGCCAAACCAATTTAAGTCAAGAGAATTTTCAGCTTAACTTTCAGACACTTGTCAGAAGACTGAAAATTGACCAGAAATAATAATTGCTTACATTACAGGCTGCTTTGCTTTAACGGAAAGTGCAGAGAAACAAGATGCTGGATGTGGACATGGCTGACCGAGGTTTCTAACGGCAATGACAAGCGTCATTCAGTGAGACTAGCGTGGTCGGTGGAGCGTGAGGCTCAGACGGCAATATGGCGGCCACTAAAAGTATTTATTATCTTTCTTTATAACTTACTTAAATTTAACACGAAAGTCACTCGGCTCTAGAGAAAGACAAATAGAGAAATAATGCACCAATGTCTGAGTGTTTGTTCAAAAATAAACGAAATACAATAAAAATATTAAAAAGATGTTAGAATTCATCACAAACTACAACACATTACCAACCAATACTTCTCCAAAAAGTTGAGTAGAAATAACTGTCTTTTTCCTTCACTCAGGTCTATTTCGGGAAAACTGTCAAAGAAATTTTCAGTACTGTGGCTGGTATCTTTTCCATACAGGTTTCCTCCCTGTGGCGAATAAGAAGGCAACTTCCGGTGGTCCAGCGATGCTAGCATTGCCTGTAAATTTGTCTACGTTGCTTTAATTTACATTCGAAGAGCGGAATAACGTTCACCTGCGCCGCAGGTGATATCAGACCCCGGCTGCCGAACAGGAAGTTGAAAAAGGGAGACTCACACAACCATCCTATAAAAGCCATATAGCAGACTTTGATAGAAGGGTGTCTACAATGCATGGATGTGGAAAACACCTCTCTACCGCGAAGTATGGGTTAAAGCAATTATCAAAACTATCTAGCCTCTTGAAAAAAATTGATAACGAACCTCTTCGTAAAACATAAAATATCTTGATCTCGAAACTTTAGAGAAAGAAGTTAAAATGAGTTAAATGTTTGCTTCTTTGTTATTTTTGAAAAGGTTAAAAAAAAGTAGGTCGCAACTGTTGAGGTCAACTGCCCTGCGTCCCTGGAAAGACATTTTTAGTGAAGAGGTTTCGTGAAAGCAGCAAGTACCCCGTATACATATGCACCTCTGACTCACCCTGCCACGTGATCAGTGGCTTGCAAAAAACAGTAGGATGTTTTGATGATCTTTCAAGCACGGGCACCATCCACTCAATCTAAGGTCTGCAATTTTCTCCGTTATTAATGTCTACCTGTGTTCAAGTTTCTTTTCAAGTGACTGGGCTGAGCTCTCAGGTTTGAACTAATTTTTCTATCGTGTCAAGGTTCAAGTCTACAAAAATAACCAAGCTTGGGCAAAGGTCAAATCGCTTCAAGAAGGACTTCATTGGATACAGTTCCTAACAAGCTCCCGCAACCTTGGCAATAAACATATATCAAGAGAAATGCAAAGAAAATGAAAAGAGACAAAGAAAATCCTAAATGTCATAGGTCATAGACGTGTAAAACATGAAAACCGCAGGTGGATTTTGTTAAACTCTGTTTTAACTGGATTCGACAAGGACAGATTTCAGGAACGCTTACTCTTTGATCAGAGAGGCTTAGAATGGATTGGGGCTGATAACCTGCCATGAAAGATACTATCTTCGGCTCGAATAAGATAGAAAGAGGATTTTCTAGAGATTGGAAATGAAAATCCATGTCACACAAGAGCACGTCAGCAGACATGTTTGCTCTGCTTGATTTTCTTCCGAAAAAATATCGCAAAACAAAACAAAACAAAGTTCCAGAAAATTGCCAAGATTGACATCAAACAGTGTTGCTCCCGCGTTGCTCTATTGAAACGAACTTCCTAAGCGCACTCTTTTAGAGAGTCATTGAATTTAACGAAATGCCCATGAATTTAATGATTTGTGTTCGTCTGACCAGTCTATTCCACTAACCGTACTTCTAATTTTTTTCCGAAAATGGTCAGAATAAACCAACCAACACACGTGAAAGTCATGTTATAAAGGTTTTTCTGATGTTCTCATACGCACTTTCCGATGCAGATATTCGTCCATATAAGAACTGTACAGTTTGCCATCTTTCGGTTCTCTGGCCAATTTCAAGTACAGCCAGTCCCACCCCTACCTCAAACAATTAAAACACCCAAACTCTCTCATTTAAACGAGTGCGACTCCCATGGGATTGGCATCACGGTTTGTTGACGAAAGTTCTGGTAATGGAAAGTCGCAGACTGTTAGCGCCACACACTTTCACAGCTGCTGAAAGGCATATAAACCTGGGCGAGGGAGTAATGCTTGTCTGGAGAACACTTGGTGCAAACTACCTGAAGATGGTCAAGCAAGGATTTGCAGCAAAGTGAAAACAGAAGCAAAACAATTTTCCAGTGTTTTAACGAAGAGCGTTCATCAGACACAGCTAGAGAATAAAAATAATAATGACTTTGAATTTTTAGTGTCACGTGAACAGTTTTTTCTTCGTAATGATGATGGTGGTGGTATTTAGTTGCCTAAATGTATTTTTGACATTATGATGAGATTGTTTTTGCTGCTTGCTGGGATACGGAGTCAGATAGGTAAAGAAAATTAGAAAAGAATTTTTCGTGATAGGCATTTTGTCATTTTGTTTAAAAAGGTAAGTGTTGTAAATATATATATATGTATGAGAAGAAACAGAATCAATGGATTTGAGTTAAGGACATTATTTGATGAAGTTCTTTACCGAAACAAAGAAAGAATAAAAGAAAAAAAGAAGAGAGGAAAGAAAGAAATGAAAGAAGAAAAATGGCCAAAAAAAATTCAAGAATAAATTAAATTAAGGAAAACCGGAAGAAAAGAAATAAAAATGAAGTAGCTGAATGCATGAAATATGGTCTTCTTCCTTGCTTTTTCTCAAAGATACAGATAATTCTTTCTGGAACTATAACGAAGTGTTCGTTAAACGCTTTCATCGAGGAATAACCTCTCCTTTACCCTGGACCTAAAATAGCTACGAGAAGTGGCTAAAATAAGAAGGTTTAAGCGATTTCCAAGCCGGATTTCAATGCTTAATGATTAAAGTTTGCGCTCTTCACACTGTTGACATTTCCGAGACAAGCAAAGGACCGGTTGAGTTAGCCTGGCCAGCGAGTAAAGAGATGATCACAGAGACAACGGGTCTGATGATTCACTCCTTAACTCGTTTTCGTCTGTGTGCGGGAAGTTTGAAGGCAAACGGACATTAAAAATAAACTTTGGTGCGAATAAAAAATGGATCAAAAGCATTTACTTGGGAAACGGAATCGAGCTGTTGCTCTTCGCCATTTTTCCCCTTGTAATAGCTTTGCGTGCTTTGCGCAAGGGTTGAGGTCTGGTGTGAGGAGGTCCTCAGGCGTGAGCAAGTGCAAGGGCGTGGCATCCGTGTCGTGTCATCGACTGACGGTAAACAGTTCTAAAGAACGGAGTCAGTATTAAGACAGAAAAAATAAACAGAAATACCCCACCCCATGCTGGATGAATATTCACCACGTTGGATGAGACTTCATGCATATTTGCATTGCATTGCCATGGCTTGTAAATGACTGTAAACTTCAGAGGTTAGCAAAAAGGATTTGTTTACTCATTGAAAGGAGATTTGATAATTTGAGTACCCTGCCCAGGGAACAAACTCCAAAACTGGACTAAAATTTAACTGACCTCTCCCACAGCAAGGCCTTCTTATGTAATAATTTAGCATTATTTCACCAGTTTCTTGTAATATCTTTGTAAAGAAGAAAACATTAGTAATAGCAGCCATGGCAACCATTAAAAAAATATTCGCAAGGAATAGTACACCGAAGATTTCTAATAAAGATTCTTGTTAGCGGACAAGTGAATGCTTCACAGTTAAACGGATCTTGTTGTCATCGAAATAACTTCAGCAAGTCTTTTATCTAAATTATTTTGGAAAAGTTCCCTAATAGCACAACTTTAGCTATAACGGTTTTTGTTTCTCCGATGGCGCAACGAGCGAGCATCAATACGCCGTTATTCTGACGCAGTGGAGATGTAGGCGAGAAAGCCATCTACTGAGGTAGGTGTGGCTGAGTTCCTGCTGCTTTAAAGACAACAAGCAAAGATGCAAGGCGAAGTACAATCGGCATTCTGGTAAGACATCGCTGATTCTAACTCCCATCTGTCATTCTTTTTATTCCGATTGAGGATACCCGGCAACGCCAGGAATAGAAACGCTAATAGGTTTGGTTTTTTTTTTCCTTTTCCTTTTTGTTTATCCAGTACTTACCACCAGAATTGCGAGGTCCATACCATCATTGGATGACTCTGCAAATTTGATTAAGCGTTCCTGGAAATGAAGATTCAAGACAGCTGCAGGGGGAGGCTAGGGGAAAGGGAAGTAACTCTGAATCTTCAATCGGGTGGGATTTTTTTGTTTGCTTATTTTTCCCTTTAAAAATCTCTGTGAAGGGCGTAACGGGTCCACACAAGAACCGATGAAAACAGCGACTGATCTGGAGGGACGGGAGGGCACGACAGGGGGCGTAGTGGTCTGTCAGATTTTTCTCAATTAAACGAGGCTGGTCTCACGCCAGGGCATTCGAAGATAAAACCGTCTCCACCTCGTTTCACGCTGTGACTGATGGGATGGCAAAGTCCAAGTGGGGGAGTGAGAAAGGCTGACCACACAGCACGGCTTCTCTTTTGCCAGGAGCCTCGAAAGAAGACAGAAAGAATCACTTCCGACAATCACAGGTTTTTCTTCGACACAAGACCGGGTGCTAGTGACCACTGCGTGCACACTTTGAGAGTCTGACTCATTGAAACTCCTCCACTCTGACCTCCGGCATCAGACTTTCAGTTAGTCCACCAGTCACCTTGGGCTCACACGAACTTTTTTTTTTCTCTGTTTCGCAGACTGCGAGGAACCAGCGCATCTCCTAAACGCCTTCCGGTGATTTGCAGAGCTCTAGCAATTTCAAGAAATTCTGGCAGCGGGTGATAGGCCGACACACAGCAGCTTTCCCAAGCCCATTACTCTCATTTACACCGACATGTCTTCACCCACCCATCCACAGACTCACCCACTATTGCCCCTTCCTCCTGCCTAACCTCTTTGAAGTTCTTTGACTTTCAGCTGCGCTTTAATAATACAAGCAGTCGGTGACATGAAACGAAATTCTGCACGAGCAGTCCCGACAGGACAGGGAATGCTGAGAGAAGAAACGACGAGGGTTGAAGATTCCAGAAAAGTTGTCGTGATGAGCATTGGAAATTATATGAAATGATATATAATATAATTTTGATGAGACTACGATGTGAAGAACTGGTGTGATATATTATAATTTATTTAATATTTAGGCTAAGGGTTTGTTCTTTATCTCTTTGACGTTTCCATTAAATTCTAAATAATAGAGAGGCCATCAAATCCATGGCATGCCACAAAAAGTGACATAGTGGGAGAAGTCCTGATTTAGTCGAGTGACAGAAATACTGTAACACTGAAAATTGCAATTAGTAAAGGCTGGTCGCTCTTCTTTACTGACTGATGGGGTTAGTCACTGGGACGAGACTCCTCGTCTTCATGGGATGAAAGACTACTTGCCAACTTCATCAAGATCACTTGTTAAGCCGCGTGTGCTCTCTCACACACACACGGCACTTGTAATTCCAAACTTAAAAGTTTACTGGTGGCTGCTCAGTCCTGCCTTGATCACAGAGCGAACACCCACAAGAAAGAGCACCCGATCCCACACGTTAGGGTTATGTGCTCTTATAAGCAATGAAGGGACAGAACCCACGGAGATAGGCACGATAACTCCTGTCAAATATATCAAAGTGGCTGATCTTTTTGCAGTTCGATTTGTGATTGGCTATTTGTTAGGAAGCGACTGACGCTGAGAAAAGCCATGGGCAGATAGTAGCCTCGGATGGAGAGAGAAGCCAGCTGCTCACAAATTGGCAGGGGAGGTAACTTCTCAGACTTAACAGTGTTTCTAACATCAAGCTTAATCAGTTAAAACGAAATCAGGGGACACCACTACCATACCTTTGACCCAGCTTGTACATGAGGTTGATGTCGTCCAGATCTTTTAAACTTGATTAGTCGTTAATGCACGTGGTTGACGATTTTACCCTCCTTTGCGAAAGTATACTTATTTCCATCTATTTCTTATCAGCTGTACAAATGATGGCTATTAAAAGAAAAACTGAGACGGAAGAAAAGAGAAAAAAGGAACGAAAAAGGAAAAGGAAGGAATGCATAACATTTTAGCGAAGCATGCATTTCGTGAAAATTCAAACTAAAGAGGGAAGAGAAAACAGGTAAAAAATAATTATGTTCTAGCAAAGTGATAAAGAAATGATTTCGCTAATGAGTCAAGACAAACTCAAAAACATATTTTTCAGAAATCAAGCATCACTGAGACATAGTTTGTCTAATATATATATATATTTTTTTTCTTCATATTTTATCTTTCTCTTCGGCCTTTTTGATTTTGCTACAAGCGACACGTGTTGTCTTTTCTCACGGGGTCCCGTAAACAGAAATTCGACAAGTGCTTTTATCTTTTTCTTATTAACACTTCACTCGTCGCTTTCTGCATGTCGTTATCTTCCGTTTGTTAAAAATAAAATAAAAACTCAAACAAACTTTAAAAAGGTGATCAACAACATAAGGCACTGACTGGAGGATAAAGGATCACGCCTATGCAGTTTGTTTACAGCGAGACATAAACAAAATTCTCCAAAGGTATTTAGACATAGACGACGATCATTACACAATCTCGAGGTCTCGAGCCAGCTCCCTTCACTAACAGACCAAACATCTGACTCATCAGCATGTGACCAGAGAATGTGAAAGTGTATTTGTATTTGCCTCATGCTTTCCGGAAACATACTCCTCGCAGGAAGATGTTTGTTTAACAGTTGTGTTCCTGTCCGCAGTCTGCCAAACGCTGATGTAAAGAGGATTCTTTCCAGGAAGTTCAAAGTCCTATTTAAAATAATCAGTCATATAAAAACATTCCTCTGTTTCCTCCTTATTTCTCCTGTTCTGATACAGCTGTTGAGAGTGAAACCATCCTCATCATACATGTGTGTGAGTTCTAGTTAAAACAAGGTCCAAGAGTTATTGTTATTACTATAATTAAAAAGAGTATAATAATTTTTACAAGACCATAATATATGTGTAACTTCTCAGTTCAGCATTTGTGCTGTTACTATAGCGTCCATCATGTTTGTAAAGAAAAGCGATCGTACAAACATAAAACAACACTTTTAATGAAAGATATAAACCAGACTTCATGTACCATGCACGTAGCGCGCATGCGCATTTAGAGACCACCACGATCTAACTGATGTTTTAAATATCGAACTTCGCTAACAGTCCATGGTTTTTCATTTCCCTTTCCTCAGAGCATCCACCATTACACGCTCGCAGATTTCTCGTTAACAGCCACCACAGTCATTAACCCATGACATCAGAGGTCAGGGGAGAGCTTCCTGCAGGACAGACAACTCATGGCGCAGACAGGTATGCAACAGGTGGCGCTGTCCTGTCACGTGCATCAACTCATTAATTAATCTGTAAACAATGCTCAGCCTAAAACTTCCAATACTTAATTCTCTTTGTCCCTTCAGAAATGTTTTTAGCCATGAGAATGTCCCCGACTTACGAGACTTACGAATTTTTGACATTGATTTCACTTTAGGATGAACTTGTAAGGATGTAAAGTCGTGGAGCATCTGTGGTGGCTTACTGCTGATGGGGAAGGTTTGAACCGTCAGTGTCTGGACCTAGAATATTTCTGGGCGGGATAATGTTTCTGCTCGTCATGTAATCTTCCTTCAGGATATTGAAATATTTACACAGAGCTTTAAAATGCTGGATGATCATTAATGGGATGGAAGCTTGAACTTTTCTGCCATAGTTTTATTAAGTACAAAAGCAGGTCATAGCCGTAGCTTCTTTGTGGTGTACGATATCACCAAACACGATTCAGATGGATACCGCCATCAGCAGAGCGAGAGAAGAACAGGTGGCACGGTAATGAAGAAACATATGGTATCAACTAAACTTCTATTCGTAGCATCTCTGCATCAGATCACGTTCACAAAGTAAACACCTCTTGGCTGATGTGTTTACGAGTTTACAAGTCTTCTGAAAGTCTGGTGAAAGTTTATTGCATGAGCTGGCCGTCCCATACTGAATCTCTCATGAATCATAGAACCAAAACATATTTATCGGAGAAGCGATGGTCTGAAAAAAGAGAAATTTAGCTTTATAACATTTGGGAGCATTTAGTACAAATAATGATTAATATAATTCAGTGAATTTTTTTTTAAATTTGTGGTAACAAGGTTGATAGAATCCCTTCCACACAGCATCCAAGTATAGCAAGCAAACAGCTGTCTTCCTGAGCAAAACACACGCCTCTTGCAATCTTCATCTTCATCGGCTAAGAAATGTTGGGGCAAATGCCTCAGTACTACCATCACAAAGTGGCCTCCAGCCAAATGTTAAGCTGAAAGCATCGCAAGGAATGAATCAGCTATCTCAAAGCCATTTGTTAATGTCTAACATTACAATACAAACTACCCGAGAATGCTCGCTTGGAAGAGTTCGTGAGACAACTTCAACAGATAAGACATTCCCAAATGTTGAGTAAACTTAAGTGTGTGACAAGTTCAAAGGAAATGTTTTGTTCAGCCAGTTGTGAAAAAGCAAAAACGTTTCAATTCGCAGTCTTCAGACGCTCACTTAAAGAACTACAAAATTATCTTACTAACGATCCTAGTTTACTGATTCGTGAAAATGTGAGAGGCATCATCAAAGAAAATGTAAAAGCCTATAGAGATGACTGCTTGCAAGGAGTCTAAACCCTTTGCTACGTGTCATTGAAATGTTGGAGTTAATAATAGAATATATGGGACTTGCACTCAGGTGGTTTTGTATACAGTAGGGGCTTTAAGAAGTTAACACAGAGAAAGAGAGAAAAAGATAAAGAAAGAAAGAAGACCAAAGAGGGAGAGAATTTGTGTTTTATACTGAACCGGCAAGCTAAAGTTATATAACCAGGCAGCCAGCCCTGTAAACAGAAGCCACATGCAGAAAAAGAATAGTCTGCCCACGACGAGAGCTGAACCCAAGACAGCCAACTCTCACTGTATTGGCGCCACCGGACCGCGCATAAGACAGATAATACAGAATAAATAAATGAGGAAGGAAGTAAAAGAGGCAAGAAGGAAAGAAATACCACAAAAGGAATACTTTTTAAATAAAGAAGACAGGAAAGGTAACAAAAGAGGAAAAAATGAACGAATGAATGAATGAAAGAAAATAAAAAGGAACAGAAAAAAATAATATCCAATTTATGCCGCACACCCTACTTTGCAACCATTATTCTCCCGACAGTCTCCTTTCCCCTTCACGTGATCTCTCATGCGAGATAAACTAAGTTTGTATACACTACGATCTTTGTAAGGCCTGCTTTTAGTGGTGGAAGGGACATAATTATAGTACTTTCCACGGTCGAATGACTATTACTAGAAAACGGGACGCTAGGGGGCGTAATTAGACTAAGCGCGCGCCGTTACAGCTTCTCACGTGTTTCATCTGATCAACGCAGAACTCCTGTGACTTGCTCAGAGGAAAAAAAAAAGTGGAGATGAAAGTAAAAAAGAAAAAAAAAAACCCAAAAAACCCTGCAATGTAAGCAACTGTCAGAGGGACGTTATCTCTTACTAATCAAGAACGGTGTCTGCTGGGCGAGAGTTTGTCTTGCGCATGTCCATTACTCTAATTACGTCATCCTGTCACATTATGTTAACGTGTTTAGGGGGATGGAAGGGGAGAGTGTATAGGAGATAAAGAAAAAGAAATTTTAAGTCCTAAGAACTGCATCATCAGACGTTAGTCTCACACAAAACAATCTGAAGGAATGTAGGACAAGAAAAAAAAAAAGAAGAAAACTTGCTAAGAAATTTTCATTTCTCGTAGAAAAAAATACATTGCCATCAGATATGCTAGTTCTGTCAATGTTCTTATCTTTAATGTTTAACCCAAGGAAAACAGTACAAAAATATTAACATTGTATGTATTACAACGGCTGTATGTTTCAAACGTATTTTGCACCTCGTCAGGCTTTTTGTGAATCACAGGGAATAATACATTTTAAAAATTACAAAATATTTCCGAGCTTCTGTTATCAAGAGGTAATGATGTCCAGTGACATTAGACTCCTAAAAAATGAACAAATACTCTTCATGTTCACAAATGGCTAGAAAGCGCAAGATCAGTCATCTGACATGTTAGGCCACTTTTCAGGGAAAGAATAAACTATAACGGTAGTCCATTTAAAAGGATCTGGATTTGAAAAAAATGCCTACACAAAGTAAAGAAACCTTGACAAGCCGACCAGTAAAGAAAAATGTGTAATCTTGAGTGGAAATGGATGAAACAGATAAAATGCATACACTAACAACAGTAAAACGAGTTATTTAATTAATGTTTATATGGACACAGAAAGGTATGTACAGAGATAGAGTATCACTAATTGCAAACAAATTTAATAGGGTTTGACATGATTTAAAACAACATCAGAAATAAACATCAGGAAGATGATGAAGAAACTGATGACTTCTCCCCCCAAAAAAAGTAATAAAAAATAAAATAAATAAACAAATCGATGGGCAGCGAAAAGCTTCTTGATTTCTGAGGTCCAAACGCAGAAGAAGGCCATAAAAGCGGACGCGTCCTAGTTGATGCCAGAAGGAAGTTACCTCCCTAAGGAACAGTGCAGAAGGAGGTTACATCTCTAAGGAATCCTGCAGAAGAAAAAAAAAATCAGCGAGCCTAAGTGTAGAGGGGAAGGGTTCCTCTCACGGGGTCGTTTGGAGGACTGAGGTCGAAGGCAAATGTCGGAAAGAAATGTCACCCAACCTTGGCTCTGTGGAGTCGTAATTTCCTGGCTTTTTGAGGGCTGATGAGGTTTCCCACATCTTACTTTTATCTTAAAACTCGTCCTGTCTCATATAAGGCATATATCATTTCCAGCTCATTAGCCAATGCACGCAGTGCACTCCTCAAGATATTTCTGGCAGACCGCTTCAAAACTTTGCCCGGGAGCTTACATCGCATCAGCAAAGTTGGTTTTTATTTCCAAGTCTCTCCTCAGCCGTTGGCAGTACACGTCATGCACCGATGGCTTGTGGAGGATGTCAGTGTGACAGAGATGGCGCTGGAGGGGAGAACTGTTGTAAACGTTGATAAGCTCGCGTTATGGTGTCTCGAAAACTCTCGGGAGACGCTCGGTTGCTAGAAGTATGCATTGTTGATGCATGTCAGATGTATTGTTGGTAAATGTAAGATGTATTGTTGTTAGACAAGGTGATGAGATGAGCCTGGAGTGTTTCCTTGATATTATGTGGGGAATGTTTCCCAGGAGATTAGTGACATTCAACAGGTATGCTTAAAGTGCTTTGAAAGAGCCTTTTTTTCTAAACTCCCTCCCCTGATTCCTTTGTTGTAAGTATTAATAATATTCAGACTACTTTGACCCTTTGAGAGACGAAGAAAAATAAAGAAATATAAGTATGTGAGGTGGGGTATGGGTGAGTGGGGGTAGTAGACAACCAAGCAGCAGGGAAATAAAGAGAATATAAATTTCATTCTTCTGAAGAAGATCCATTAAAACATTTAGTGGCTTATGGTTAATGTTAAGAACGTCAGCTGCATGATTTAGAAATGATTTACGCCTTTACAAAACCACTTGAAAACGTTCGCCAAAAAAAAAAAAAAGTTCACGAATTACAGCAGAAACAGGTCTCAGAATGCCACATCCTACTCCCCAATTTCAAAACTCTCACAGCAGTATTAAAATTAAAGCAAAGAAAGGGAAAACGAGTAAAGTAATTAACGGAGAAATACTCGCTTTCACCTGGGGGTCGCTTGCTGACAATTACATCGCCGGCAACTCAGAAGCGATGACAGAAGCCAAACCAGCAGGGAACGAATCCCAGGATTTCTACGACTCCACGGTAATCACGCTAGAAATGCGACATGAAGGTCGTTAATGAAATTAAAATCAAACCACGAACTCCACTTGTGATTAGACCTGAGGTAGGAAATGTAAACCTGTTTTCGTTTTGATAAGAAAGAAGTTAACATTCGACAAGCCATCCATTTTAAAGACATGTGCTAGATATGTAAGACAGAAGCTTCACCGCCATTTAGTTTTAATTAGAACTCACTGGCTTTCTTTAAAAGAAATGTAAAAGACTAGGAACCTGGTTTACAAGGCTGAGTCAGAAAAGCAGATGAAGCCTGTAAAACTGTTAACTTTTTTCTACGGTATTAGACACTCGAAGATGGAAGCTTTTCAGACAAAGAGAAAGTCGCTGTATCCTAGAGCAAGCACACAAGCTGAAAGAAATGGGTTTTTTCTGGCATCTTGTGTATATTTTTTCAGCAAAGTGGTAATGTATTCCTCACAAGAACAGCGTCGGATACGAGAGGAAACTAAACAAGTTTTCACCTTCGGAAATAAGCGTGAAGGTGTTTCTTCTTTTCTCTTTCAGGTCCTCTCTTTCTTTTACACAAAGCAGGAGATCCACCTGCATTTATCTTGTCTCAGTCTCTGTTTGTGTTTGGTTAAATGTTCTCTCCAGTTTTGCCATTTTTTTACTAGCCTGGGTTAGCCCAGTGAGTAACAAAAGTGTTCTACACAGAAACAGCTAATATTCCTGGAAGTCTGAAGCTCAAAGTATTCACATCTTGAAGCAGTTTGTGCAGTAGCCATGTTTAGCTTCTGAAGTACTTTCTTGGGATAGATGGAGAACAGGAATCATGGAGAGTCAAGGACTATTTTTTCTACTTTTAGTACTGTTTTTAGAACTCGCTGTCGGAGGCTTTACCCAAGACAGGGTGTGCAAGGAGCCATAAAGTTTTCAGTGAAGTTCCTGTAGAACATTCTAGATGCTACTTGTGCAGCCAGTCCACTAACAACCACGTATTAAACGTGTGTATGTGTGTGTGCTCCTCGTTCTGGCTAGTTTAGTTCTAAGGTTTGTAGGAGAATCGGCACTTGTTTGCTTCAAATAATAGTCAGGGTACATTTGCGTAGAACAGACTTGTGCATTCCAAGTAATAACCCTTAAACCAAGACACAAACTTCGTATGCCAAAGAATGAGAGTCAAGAGACAACCAAAACTAACCCCGAAAAGTTTCTTTGTCTTCGAAATTCTCTTCTTTGAGATAGTGAGAGTTGCCATCAGACACGGACATAATCTTATTCATCTGGTCCTTCCTCTACTACCATGATGGCGTCAATGAGCGGTCAACAGTCAAGCCGATCACTATTTCTTTCTTTATACAAGAAGCAGGATGCTATGCACCCATTACATTTCGTCCATTCGAATAGGTTCCATGTCTACATTTTCATCAGTTCGTTAAAGTGTAACTTAACCTTTTTGCAAAGCCGGTAGCCTCCTAGACAGACTAAAGAAACCATTTCTCACAAAAAAAAAAATTTTTCAGAACAGGCTACAGGTGTTCTAGAAAATATCATAAACTGATAAATCTGGGATATAATATGTATGAAAATCTAAAATAATTAGTTTTTAAACATAGACAATACTTTGAACGATTTTTTCATGTTCAGTTACCACATATTTGCAAATATTTATTATTTGCAGGTAAAAGACAGCAAATGTTTTTCATGACTAGTATATTACCTCTACATTGCTACCAGATGTTCGTCTATTGTTTGAGATAATATTAAACATGTGTGCGTGACTTGATTTATAGTTTTACAATTTTTTGGTTTTGGGTTGTTATTTTTCATCTCCATGATGCCGAAATAATTACTCTTAATAAACAAGTCTAGGTAAAATGCTCTACGAAAAGTGTATTTTTAACACTCGTACCTTCATAGTTCTTCTCTTGCTTCGGTCTTGAATGTCGACAGTTTTTTTCTGGCTTCATTTTTGATAACGTCTGATTAACACAGTTAATGACTACTCCCTTGCAATGCGAAGTGACATCATATCCGCTGTCGTCATCTGGGCGAAGAGGTCACCAATGTATACTTTTTGGTTGCTACTGACTACACAATTATCCAATTTCATTTCTTTGATCCTTAATGTTTGGTTAAGAATCATTTGTGTAAATCTGACATTTTTATTTTCCAGTTCCCAGTGTGCCACTAAATCACACGCAATCTTGTGAACTGAGTTTTAATCACACTTTAAGTACATCGACCTCAGAGGCGTGGCAAAGATCCTCCCAATACTCGGTCAACACCGAGGAAAACAAGACAAAACAAAATCCAAATGCCGAGACGCTGTGTTTTTCCAGACGATTCTTACGTCACACGATTCGGTCGATTGGCAACGAGGCTGCCTTGTTTGAATACCAAAGCTACATGCTCTCCAAGTGTTTCCTTACGAGGATAGTCTGATCGATGCACCACGTGACCCAGACAGTGGCACTCACGTGCAGGAGGTGTTCTGGTCGACAAAAGAGAGAAGAGGTCTAGGGTAACCTTCGGGACAAAATCGTAGAGCCTTGTCCCTGTCATTGTATCCCAGGACAGTTTGGCCGAAAGTATAAACTGAAGCGGGGGTGTGAACTCCTACAGTCAGCACTACTTGTAGAAACTCAGAGATGGAGGTGAGAAGGGAAGGAACAAGAATTACGAGAGGAGGATGCTCACACATCGAGAAGCATAACAAAAATAGAGATCATGCAGATGATCACATCCGGGTAATCTTTAGAGATTGTAATATGTTGTTACTGATGAAACTAAATCATTTCTATAATGAATAAAATTCGAAAAGTACCAACTCTTATTGAGTGGCATTGCTCCTAGAGCTTGACTGTTGAGGTTTATAATTGATGTTGTTTTACTACAATTAATAATTATTATTATTTGTTACTAGTTTGTAAAGTGACTTTGCCCGTGCTTCATAGCGAATGTTTTTTGATATAACTTCTGTGTCGTACCTTCGATTTCTGATTTCATTAAAAAACGCGAAATCTTTTTTACATTCAGTTTTTCCAATTCAATATTCTTCTATTCAGTCTTGGGAAATTTATTCCAAATGTTTTTAGTTCCAAATGGCACTAGAGCAATGTGAGTGACAAAATAAACAGTTATTATGATTTTCTTTTTTTTTTTTCTAAAATAGAATTAATGATAGTTTTTCACTTCAGTTAACATTTACACGGTTGATTTCTTTTTTTAACTTGATATTTAATTTTTTGTAAGAAGCAAAAGAAATGCCAATAACGAGATACAAAGATAGGAATATCGACATCTTCCCCACTTTAAAAGAAATAATTCTCAGGTGAAAGGACGCAATGGATATCTCTACAAGCCTTTACCACAACGCATGAATTAAGGTGGGAACAACGATATTCATGATGATAATATGATAATGATAATGACGATGTGAATTGTTCTTTAGAAAGATTAGTTTTATTCATAGTAATCGAGGGACTGAAGTAACCCAGGTGACTCCGTCCATTCCCTCGGTTATAAAGGAACATTCTTGAATACCTCGCCTCTGAAGTGTTCTGCGGTATTGTGTCAGACCTTTGATCATTGGATCGTGTAAACGGAAACAGATTGAAATTCCGGTGAATGGCAGTGAGGTAGACCGCGTGTTTGCCCTGCAGACAATATTCAGGACGTGTCACAGGTGTGTGGTGCCGACACCTGACGCCAACTACCTGCGTGTGCCGTGTGACAGGTAAGGTATGTGTACAGGTGGGATCACTGCACGCGCAGGAATCGTCTGTGTGGGAGGAGAATGAGTGCAGGCGAATAAATGCCATTAGTGTGTTTCAGCTTGTGCTCACGGGGTTGTAAATCAGCTCGAAGGGATCGTGCTCGATGCACACACGGTGATGGTAATTCTGTGCAGGTGTGTGTTCATCAGCTTGCAGAGAGATATACGGATAGTTCGAAGTTCGAGTAAGATTAGTTCACAAGTGTTTAGATGTGGATGTGAAGTGTAAGTACACACGCACGCACTCATTCCGCACTCTCAACCCTCAACATTTACTCGTAAACACATCAATAACAAATTCTACATTTGAATCCTTTTGCCTTCCTTAGTCAAATAACAACTGATTTCTATAACTATTTTCCCTAGTTACTGACTAATGACCACATTTTATGTTTTCATTCATTCATCTTTCATTGTGTGCGTTTTATATTTGCGTTCGTATATATTCATGTTTGCAAGGGATTTATCTATGTTTGTTGTCTGTCCATGTTTTTCTGTGAGTCTATCTATGTTTGCATTCGGATTTTGAGATCCCTGGAACCTTATTTCCAGCCTCGTGACCCATTTTTTGTATGTGTCTGCGAGTGTAAAGACCCTGAAATCATCCCAATCAGGCGTGAGTAAATGAAGGAAGGCGATCGGTGACGCGGCAGCCATCGATCTTCCAAACAACTAGTCAGTCGGCAGAACCATTGTCAGCTGCGTCCACCACCAGAATGGCGATGCTAGACACTGGGATACTTGTTTGCACTCGACAAATAGGATCTAAGGGTTATAGACAATCCGATGAAACAGCCACATTATTTTGTGACAGCTGGACCAACATGCTGACCAGTCGTTAAACTAACTTACACCATTTGGTGAATAACTGTGGGTTGGTTTTAATCTTTTCGTTTTCCTAAAACTTAAAAAAAGGATACTAACAGGTTTTGGAGGAAACCATGCATGAATGAGTAGGAAGAAGTTTTTTTAGGAACTGAAGTAAAGAAGACGGGAGAGTACCGAGACCTCAGGACACGAAGGGAAAGAGGTCAAGCATGAGCTGTACTCACTGAAAGGGGTTGAAGTCGCTGCCCGTGTCGTGAGCCGACGGAGTGGAGGACTGGGAGGTCAGGTGGATGGTGTGCTCGAGTCGCTCCCCGATCTCCGAGCCCCTGCGGATGCTGGACCTTCTGGTGGACTGATGAGCACCGGTTGCCGCTAACTCCCCGAAGAAGCGAACCATAGACGGCATGGTGCTGCGACAGAGGGCGGCGGCGGCTGCGTGGCGGACTTCGGGTTGTTGCCCGACTCCCGCAGCAGCTTCGAGCCGATGTGACGGGGCCAGAGACGATCACTTACCCCACACATGTGTACCTCTCAACCTGTTGGACGAGGGGAAGGAAGGCTAGTGCCGACGAGTTATTTTCACCCACCTGATCTTGAGGTCAGATTGGATGATGTCAGCCAATCAGTCGGCTTGACCTTCACAATCGGTGGCGATCCTCATTAACTCTTCTTCCATCATGCAAAACTTTGTTGTTGTTAATATTGATGGTTTGGTTGGTCGTTTTCTGAAGGAGTTTCGTTTGTGATGTCACCGACACAAAAACAACTTTGTTCCGGTTCGTCACTTCATTCGGTCGACCAGGGGCTCGTCGCATGCTTCGGTAAGTAGTGGTGGCTGCAGGAAGGACCACACGCCATTCCGCCCCGTTGATCCTGGGGGTCACTCGATCCCAGATGCTTCTCTTCCTTGCGCGCTCATGAAAGTAAACGCTGAGCCGACATGAGGAGCCGAAACGCCGACAGACGCACGCATACACACGGAGGATACTCTAGCAGCTGTGCAGTAGATAGTTGAAGGTAGGAAGGAAGAGAGTGAGGGAGTGAGAGAGTGTGTGGGCTGCAATTCTGCGCTTCTGAATCCTCCACGTACAGGCAGGATGAACAGCGAAGGAAAAGCAAGGCAGCAAAGGTGCACAAAGCACAAGGATTCTTGTTTTTGAGAGCGGTTTAGGGGAACCCTCTCTGGCACAAGCTGGCATGGCGGGACACAGACGTAACTTGCAGGGAGGTGGAGCGTAGGAGGCTAGCAGCTCGGGGCCAGGGCCCATTCGTGTTGCCCCGTGTGCCGACAGAAGGGGGAACCTGCACTGTGAGTGACTGAAGACCACGGTGGAAGAGCGCAAGCGATGGATAGATAGACTAGTTATATTAAGGCCACACATACTGTCTTGTAATTTCAATACCCGATTGACTCATCTTTTCGTTTCCATGAGGGTGCACACCTATGTCATAGTGGTCTATGGTGTCTACTGTCAATCGTTGATTTCCGGTTGCTGGGTGGAAAAGTCCACCCACCTTGCAGCAGTCCAACAGAAATGAGTACCTGAGGGAACATAAAGACGGCGGAAAGAGGGTGTTGGGGTCTGCCCTTCACATTCCGTCTTATAGACGAGATGAATTATGGGACTGCCCATCGGCCTGTATGCTCTGGGGGTCTTTAACTTTACCACAACTGACAAATAGTGGAGAATGAAAAAATAATACTCGCATAACAGATGACCGAATTTTTGTCACCTTTTTAATTTGTTTATTTTCCGAGTACTGATAAAAAGTTTGCCAAGTGAGACTTTTAGTGGGACATTTTCAGATTAGATAAATAACTTCACATTTTTCTTTGTATTCCACGCAATTCAATGATTTCTTTTTATTGGACTGAGTTATGTTCTATGTCAAAGGGAATTTTTCTAGAACTTTCGGCTTTGCGGAAAAGCAGTTGCATGAGGATGAACACTGCGAGTTTCAAGGATGAGGTAAGGTTAGACAGTGTGCAGCTGGATGAAGACCCACCCGGGGAAATGAATGTCATTGCTGGAAGGTACCAAAAAAAACAGGGTTACATAAGATGCTACCCATGGGTCGAGCTACGCAGAAGGAGTGAGAGATCGGATATTCTCTTCATTATTCTCCACACCTGGGCATTCGCTCTGCTATAAAACCCTTGCTTACTGGGATGCTATTTCCATGGCAACACGATATGTCTCACCGCAGCAATAAGAGAGAAGAAAGCCAACATTTTAGGAATCATCTTATACTAAGAAGCGAAACATCCGGAAAGAAATAAACGCACAAAAATGAAAGAAGTTACAAATCATCTGTCTTTCTTCTCCTTTCTTATCCACCTCTCTTTTCATCCAACTCTCATCATTATTTCTTTTCTATTTTGGTTCTTCCTGCCTTTTATCTAGAGAAGGACGTTAAGAAATGAACTGAACTCAAACCAAGGTGTCCCCTGAGAAGGAAAACCGATTTTGTGGCGAACGGTTTGGAACAGGACCCCATCTTCACGGCCATTGGCTGCGGAAGATAAATGGAGTGTTCTCACGCGCTCGCACACGTGTGTGTTTATTTATAGCTTGTGTCCGTACGTGTGCTGTGCGCATGCGTGCCCAGACTGCTCAAGTGGTTCTTTTGTTGACAACTGATGTTTATGTAGCGGAAGTCGTGCATGCTCACCGGTCTGGGCATTCGGCTAAAATGCAAGCGCGTGTGTTGAGTGAGTCAGTGCGAGGCTGTTACGCGACTCACGTGACCAATGAGCAGACAGGTCCAGTTATCTGCCAATCGCGGGTATTTTCAGGTGACAAGAAAGACCGGAGTCAAACACCACACTGCTTCAAACCTGCCTCATTGAAAACCTGTCACATTTTACTGGATGAGAGTCAGGTACGTATCAGAAGATCTACGTAAGGTTGATTTTCACCTGTTGATGTATACCTGGCTGAATCTTTATCACCTTTCGGAAAAAATGGACTTTGGTCATGTAGGAAAGATTGTTTCCAACACACACGGAGAAGGTATGGCAAACATTTTACAAAACCAAACCCTATGGAAAGATGGATGCCACTGACTCTCAGGTAATAATTTTCAGAGCTTTTTGTTAGGACATAGATGAAATGTGAATCTCAGCTATAAATATCCGACTGATATGTAAAACGGTAAGTTTAAGCAAACCCAAAGTACAGCTACATCGCTATTGTAGCTGACAAACTCATCTGCTATAGCGCTAACGGATATTGTTTTGAACTCTCCTTGTAGTGGATGCTGCAGTCCTGTGTAAGGAACCCTTAACTGTAAGTCCAGACCTCCAGTTGAAGAAACCAGGCACACGGCAGGTCGGGAAATGTGTGGATGTATTCTTTGCTTGAACCAAAAAAATCCCCCTGCATTAATGCTCCGGGAAATGGTTCTTTCAGGGTTTGGGAAACTGTAGGCGGGCACAAATCGAGGAAGATGTAATCCACATGAGCTTCAGCCACTTGGAAAAGATCTTGTTAATAGCTCACGAAGGATAAGGAAGGGCGATAAGGAGAGTTTCCACTGTTGAAGAGAGATCGTTTTCTACCGCAAGAACCAAAAAAGCCTGCAGCCAGAGTGTAGAAGTAGATGAAAAAGTATGGCGAGCCGAGCGCGATAGAGTGAAGATCTTCATCAGAGCTGCTCCAGCAATTTCTTGTTTGTCTCGGCTTCACTCGTTCCCTCGCCTTTAAAAAAAATATATACAACAAAAAATAAAACAAACAAATTAAAGCACTTGCAATTTGCCTTAAGTTTGTGCAGCTGGGAATGGATTTCTTTATTTCCACCTTCCTTTGGATGCATCCCTCCTCTGAGATCCTAACCGATGCTGGAAAGTAAAGCTTTTTTTTTTCTGCCAGCGTCGTCTGCCTGAACTCGTTATTCCAGCTAATCAATCTTAAACAGTCTGTTTAAGAGAAAAGGAAGACGATGTCTATTAATTTAATTAGAGTCCCCAAATAGCCTAACCCGATAGACAAATTGACATTTAAGTACTATACTATGCCATCACACCAACACTCCCGTTACTGTTACAAAGTGCAGACAGTCTGATTACAAAGTGATTCTTTTATGAACTTAGGAACGTAAAGGTGTTGACATATAGAAGCAATCATTGTGTCACGTTTGTAGATATGTCATAAGTTTGTATATATATATTTGCATATAAGTGTGCGTGGTTTCACTACATTTGCACACTTTATTATTCTTGTCATTACTTGTAGTTGAGAACTGACAGACCTCGCTGTACCATGCTGTGCTCATTGCTGTTGGCATCTCCACCTCACTGAAACTGTCCGTACATCTCAGAACGCAAGCGGTGCCACTTAAGTAATGAAACAAAATAGGGGTGGCCACCAAACCTACCCGGGATCACTGCAGCTGATAATGCATCTCTTTCTAGAAATGACATCAATTACACATTCCTTTGCTGCGGTTGTTTTCCCAGAATTCATTCCTTTTACCTCAGTCGTTAGGATCTCAGGTTCTCTGTGAGATTTATGGTAACGAACCAACTTTACTTCCTTAATTATTTTCAACAGTGTCAGTAGCTGTAATTTTGCTATTATTTGTGATGTAAGTCACATGCATTTATAGCAAGACATTATGAGTTGCACACTTGGCAGTTGTTAATTTAAAATGTATTCCTGGGTCAAGATGACATGAACATCATCGTTAAAAATTGACCAGTCATACAAAGTATTGCGCAGGGAAAATCATCACCTAACACACCTTTATAAAAACAGATAAACAAACTAGTCATGCATATATGCATGCAAGTCTTTAAAAATCATTAAGTGTTGATTTATGCACAAATAAATCAATGATAATTGTTTTGTAAGCTTGATTTTATCGCTGCTTTTCTCTTTTCTAGCTGGATGCTAAATACAGGTGAGAAAACACAAGGTAGACTAACTAGTTATTCCGTCTCTCAGTTGACTGAAACACTTTTCATTCACGATATGAGTGTTGTTGTGATTGTTTGTGTGGGTGTCAGCTTCAGTTTGTCCCTTTTGCACAATCGGAGGTCAAAACTAGGGAGAAGAGAGAGAATAATGCAAGAGAGGAATAAATAGAGTGTCGGTCCAAAGAAATTTGCTGTTTTACTTCTAAATGTGTACAAAGTTATGCACTATCTCTTTTTCTTCGTTTTTTTTTATTTTTCTTCTGCTTTTTCTGAATAAATATGCGTGCTCGCGCCCCTGTTTGTGTAAATAAATGTGTGTGAGAGAGATAGAGGTGTGAGTGTGGCAGTAAGAAAAGCTGTATTTTTCTGTAGAATGCAGAGTACAAAGATAACATTAGCCTCCTCTACAATCGATGGCAAGGTTTCCCCTGGCACCGACATTGCATTACTGCAGCCCTTCCCCAGCATCTTTCCAGAACATTACTGATGATGAAGGCAGGGAATCGGAACGGACATTCGAGCTCTGGAAACACCCTGCCCTCCTTCTCAGACTTTTTTAATACCGAATGGCCGAGAACTGAGGAGAGACTTTGCTAGAATAAGAGAAAAAAAGCGAAACAAAACAATTTGTAGTTAAGTTTCTGCAAAATGAATCTTTAACTTTATCTTTGATCTTGAAGCTGTTGGAGGACAAACTTGTGACAAACTTTACTGTACTGAAAAGAAATAAAGTAAAAAGAAAGGGAGCGTGTAAGAGTCTGTATGTGTGTGTGTGTGAGCGCGCGTGCGCGTGTGCGTGCGTGTGTTTGATTGAAAGGAAAGATCTATACATAAACTGTTTCATTAGTATTATTACTGAAATGAAATTCTTCCTAAAATTAAAGTACTACGGCAACGCTTTTATTTGTATTTCTGTATTTGACAATAATTTTCCAGTCCTTGTAAAAAAATAACAGAAATAAATGGTGGATGCAGATGACATCAGAAGAGAAAGAACAAGTAAATAGTGAAGCAGAGTTAACTGTAAGCAGGTGTTTTTCTTTAAATTTTCTACCTGGCACATCCATCTTTACAACTGCGCCGAGCAACAGGCGTTTGCGTCCGGGTTACTGCCAAGTACACCTAGAAACATAAACTGCCTAACTGTGGTTGCCATGGAAACCAACTTGCACAATGTAATGGCCCCGACTGTTTCTCCTATTCAAAGTGTTAACAAAGCATCGCGGCCTATCTGCTTTAATGAATGCCGCTGACATCTTTTGTTCGAGAAACATGTCCGAGTTGTTGAAGGGAATTTCTCGCTCCAGTGGCTGTTTTGAATGATTTAAGACTAGTCATGGTTGTGATGTTTTCGTTTTTGTTTACGGTACAGTGACAGCGAGAGCTAGTTGTTTACGAGGTGTGGCACCAGGACTTGTGATTTAGTTTCCATGCAAGGGTCATGATAATTTTTCATCTACTATTTCAAACAAAACAATTTTATAGAAGATTTCAGATTGGGATTATCATTCCAAGATTCTGACATCACAAAAATGAACAATAAAAATAATTCTATGCAAATTATCTTGATAAATTGATCTCTTTGCATATTTCATCAAAAACATTTAACATTCCTTAATAGGGCAGTTACTGTTAATGCTGATTTTATTTCAACATCTATTTTCACGAATGAGAGAATAAATGCGAAGACATCCAGCAATGAGAACAGTATTGAAGAATAGCGAGGGTGACTACTAGCTTATGAAATGTATTTTTATTGGGTTATATACATCACGGCATACTTTGTTCACCCTTGGAAGACATCAACAGCTTTGGCAAACATTTCTGGGGAATTTTCTCAAAATACATAATCTGGCCAACAGATCCTACTGAGCAAAGCAACATTCCACATGAAGCCTGGCAAAGGTTTAGGCATGGCGCATTGGCCAAGAAAACCAGCGAGGTATGTCCTCCTTGTATTTCAGTCAAGATCTATTCTTTCCTCTTGGGTAAGACGCTTCTAGCATGAATCACTAAAAGAAAAGCTTTCATTTCTTTCCAATACCAACAGGAAGATGCAACTAAATATAAAGTGAGGGTAAAAACTCAGATTTCGGCAAGATTCTAAACATGAATTTTATAGTCGTGATATAATTAAAAAGAATAAAATTACAATAAATTAGGATGTTAGGAGGGAGACAAAAATTGAGAGAAAGAAGTGGCGCTTTCACTCGCTCTTCTAAGTGTTTTCAAGGATTTAATATTAATAATAAACCGATCAAAGGCTTTTATAAGCTCAATACCAGCATCCGGTTTTTGAGGACAAACTGCCATCTTTGTAATCTTACAGGGGAAAAAATATGTCATTGGGCCAAATGTATAGTTCCATTAGATGGATGTCAATGCCAAACAGTCAGCATCCAGAAACTTCTACCTCAAACAGTTTGTGCGACATTAGCACACAAAATCATGACCGAAGACCAATCTTCCCAATTAAGACAAGCTTGTGAATCTGCATGTAAAGAGAAGAGACAGGACGTGCAACACGCCATTGCCAAACTAGAATCAACTTCTCGCATTGGCCAACAAAACCCCATTTTGCGTGCAAGTCGGGGCCTTGCTGATGTCGATGAAAACGATGACGGTGTTGTGGCTGACCAGTCAATGTGTTGAAGACATCAGCTGCAGCTGTTTTGTTGGAACAGTACTCGACCCGACGTCTCCACCCGGACACAGCCGTTAAATGGTCGATTCAAGCGTCAATCTGTCGTCTCCGACTGGACTTCAACCTTATCTATCACTCGTCTGAGACAGGATTGTTCTGTTTGTCAGATGGTGATGTGTGTATAGCGGGTCAGGGGGAATATCGTAAAACAGAGTATTCTTCAGACGCTGGGATCGATTGTAAATTGTTTCGTGCGCCACGTTGGCAGAGCAGATAGAGAAGGTTGTCAGGGCCACTGTCTCAAAGCGGCCAGTGGAAGGTCAAAGGTTAACGAAGACTTGATCGTCCGAACTGTCTCACATTGGGTATTGATTTACGAGGCCTTAACCGTCACCAGGTCATCAGAGAGGAGTGAGTAGGCAATGAAACACGATGACTTAGTAGTATAGAAAGAAAGCAGGACGGAAGTGTTAGGTGAAGATGATATAGAGTGGTAGGTTCAATCATTCACGTCGATGAGCTTTGTGAGGCTTGTGATTCTATTTTAAATTTCCTTAATTACACCAGCATTAATTAGAATCCACAAATAAATATCGGACCCAACATCCAATAAGCAAAAGGGCACAAGATAGAAATGTCAGCGATCTTGGAGGCATCAAGATCAAATAAAGCAATCAAGCCACTCACATGAATTTAAAGAAGTAAAACGATAAGTCAAAGGAAGAAATTCATGTAAATGGTCTTTGCTTTTGAAAGAGTAGTCACTTGACAAAAGACATGCAGTCTGTACGTTTGTCATCAATCGTTGGTATGTCCTAAGCTGAGGTGTCATGTAATGAGGACAAGAAAAAAGTTGAGAACAATTCATTGATGGTTCTATCAAGGCACATAAACTATCACAACAACTTCTTTCATGAATGACAAGCTCGCTGTTTATCCTCGGAAAGTGTTTCCCTCCTTTCAGTGCATTCACACTTTGCTTGAGAGCCACCCATTATCAAGTCGAAGACAGGAAGTTCTAGTTGATGTTTTCGTAACTTAAAATAGAGCTTCACAGTCTAGTCATTGATAACACTATCTCCTCAATATAGGGAATCAAAAAAACTGTTTATCCCACCTGCCAGTCATCTAACCACTCCTAATAGCCTTTCATTTGTCCGCACGAATACAGACAGTCGTTTCATTGGCAGCGCACAAGGGCATCAGCCTCTGATAAGTTCTCAGTCAACTCTTTCTTGAAGTTCAGAGCAGACGACATTCGTCTGGAACACAGAAGGCTCCAGGATCGATCCTAGCTCGAGGCGAGTTTACCTTCCCAGCCCACCCCGGAAGTTGTGAAAAACAGCGAAGATTGTCTGACCATTCTTAGAGGAGCGTCCAGCTAACCCCGAGAGTTATTGCTACTCCTTCCTGAACTAGTCTAGGTAGTAGATACACACAAGTACAATAAGAGTGGGACTTTGTTTTTTTGAACTCTGTGTGTTTGTGAATGTGTTCGTGTATGAAATAACAATATACTTTGTGAATTCGATTAGCAATAGATATGCAACCTTACTGCAAATCTCTGTTTCTCTTTCCTACGAAGAGCCACAAACGACATACCGGTTAGTTTGCTGCAAAGTTCCTTCTCTTATTGTTTCCTTATTAAACGATTTAGTTAGGTCTGTTTCGTACATTTACTTCGCTAATTAAGACGATAGACACTTTATATAATTATCTACTGAAATACCTTTCATTAGCTTTTTAATTAGGAAAGAAACGGATTTTCTAATTTTGCTATTGTTTTTAAGATGTAACTTTTATGCATTGCTCACAGTGAGGAAATCAGTTTGGCTTTACTGTGCCATCTTTTATAGACTATTTCTAGAACAATCTAATTTCCCCCGGGGATAAGACCTCAATTCCAGCACAGTGTCTGTGTTCTCTACCTGAATGCAAATTAAGGAGGGATGCATGTGCGCGTCTGAACATTCTGGTGCTTCCTGTTTAGCACGTGCGTTCGCGCCTGTGTGTGAGCCAGTAAGTATGAACACGTTCACAGACAGCAGGCTGAAAATTTAGTGACAGCATTCTTTAAGAGGGGGAGGAGAAGGGGTGTTCATTGTTCATTGGTAGAAAGCACAATAAACGCGGCAGAGATGAGGTTTAGTAAAAGGTCAGCGCCACTGTTTTTCTCTTCCATCCTTTGCTTCAAGAGAATAAATCGCAAAGAAAAAAAAACTTTCTGGGGTAAGACAACACTTTTTTCTGTTGCAGAGGTGAATAGCCGAGAAGGCAGGTAATGGAAGCTTTGTTTCGTTGACAGTTTAATTTCATGGACCAGTTGATTTACATGCCTGTGTCATTGGGAATGCGTCCATGGCCTGTCTACGTAATAATAATAATGATAGTAATAATAAGTATATCAGCGCGCATGCATGCATATAATAAACCCACCATACACTATACAAACTCACACGCACACACGTGCACATACGCGAGCATAAATGCAAACTAGAAAGTGATTTTCTTATTAGTAATTTCTTTTTATGTTTGAACTTGTTTTGATTTATTTACACAGGAGGGAAGCTTGAGCAAAGCGATCAATAGACACGGAAATGAAAATAAAGATTTTTCATTTTCCAGCATGTTGTCTGAAATAATTGGTAACAAATGCAATTTAATCTTTCAGCCATATTAGAAACCACTTTCAAAGATCATTGCAGCAAGGTGTCTATAAATCAAGGAATATAAAAACACGTTTACAGAAAGTAAAAGGTATCGTGTTCGTAACCAGCGACAAGTGCACTTTCTTTAAAATGAATTTCCTGTGCATGTGTCAACCTTTTTTATCTGATCCCTCATTGCTGTCGAGAGAGCTTAAAACGAAGTTGTCGGTTGTGTATGAATGAGAGATAATTACCTTCGGAAGCTAAGTACAGACCCGACAGTTTTATAGAGATGATCGCTGGACTGTTGACAGCTGTCTTGTCTTGCTCCTGGCTGCCAGCTGCATGCAGAAAGGCAGCTTCAGGAGAGCTTCAGGAGTGTATACGGGATACAGCTCCCCCTTGCTGTGAAAATTATATAATTGCTGCTTGACGAGAGCAGAGCAAGTATGGAACCCCAACAGAGAAAAACGTTTCATTAACAACTAATGATAATGGAGCAAAGCACATAGATGCTGGAAACAATCGGGTTCGGGGAAAATTTTGTGTCTGTAATGTCTGATACTTATCTAATTTTTTTTTAAAATAATTGATGCTTAAAGACATTTACATCTTTTTTAAAAAAAACGATATCCAATGTCTCAAGACTGTTGCTGCAGAAACATTAAAGAGCGTCACGTGACACGTGCTTTATGTTTATTTGTGTAAATGCAACATGTTTTATGCAACCGCCTCAGAATGATCGAGGCATCCTGAAGTCAAGTGTTCTAAGCAGACTGTGTCCTGCTATCAAGTGTTCTATGTAGCCATCCAGACAACCGACGAGTGGTTCAGAAGGAAGGAGAGAGAGAGGGGAGGGATAAGTGAGTGAGAGAGAGAGAATGAAGGGCGAGTATTGCCACACAATCCAAAAGGTTAGAAGGAGAGCTGTCGGAGGGATGTGTGAAGTGATCAAGAGATCCCCTCCCGCTCGAATGACACAGTCTTCTCTTTGTTCTCGGTGTGCATCGTCAGCTTACTGATGCTGCCAGCATGGAGATGTTAGGTAAACATTTGCACTCAGATAGCAACTGGCTGACTACCACCAGCCTTGCATCAGCAGCTTTTAAAAATATCTCATCATCATGCATGCCACTAACGAAAGTCATATAGGAAAGTAAGCAATACCCAGAAATAATATTGTAAATAGCAATCTGTATACAGAGAATACCCGCCTTCCTGAGGTAGTTCTCGAAAAAGGAAAGAAGAAGGAGGATAAAGAAAAGAACTCTGGTATATTTGTATGTTCTGTGTTTCTGTCAAAATATTGTAACAGGCGTATTTTAGCCACAGGTGCTGACCAAACTCATAGGTTAATAAGTGCTGCAGGATTACTGTAAAAACATTTAAATACCTTGCTTGCAATTAGTCACTAATGACACACAAAATGATTTTAAATACTGACAGTTTAGAATTAGAATTCACTCCACCTTTCTTTCTGGCACAACATTGCAGATACCTGAAGATATTTGCAGACGGAGTATCAAGTGAACGAATCTTCTGGATTTCGAAAAACAAATAGTTTTCTCTGTAAATGTAGTTGCCTGTCTGTTTATTTGCACGTTAGCATGCATATGCTTGATATGTATGCTTGTGGGTATGTTTAATGTGTGATTAGAGAGGAAGGGATGAAGAATTTTTATAGACAGTATAGAGAAGGATAATGAGAGAATGACGAAGTGGTTCTGTGGTATTTTTATGGCCAACCCTCGACTGACATTAGCTATGGTGTTTGTGCTTTAGAAACAAACAAAACAACAAACAAACAGACTTCGTTCTGTTTGAATCTGTCTCCGGTTATTTAACTGACTTCTACGCTTCACATAAGCGAATTTTGCGCATTGTCAGATTATAATCCTCAGTTTTCCATGTAAATAAAAATGTTGTTGACATTTTCCACATCCATAATAACAGCTGAGAGCGGCATTCGCTCATTACAGATTTAAACTCGTGCATATTAAAACGGATTTCATGATAAGAAAAAAGCTTTACTCGACATGCACAGCTGTTGCCATCGTCAGACAGTAATTACTTTTAAATGAGATTTCCCGACAACAGTTGTCATCAAGATATTTGATAGAACTCTTCTATCATCAACAGTCCCTACAGCATTTTTTTGATAGACACTGTTTTATGCGTGTCGGTGGTAGAATTCTTCCAGACAAATAATTTGTGGAGATGTGAAGAGTGCAGGGACAACACGGCGAAGCCACGAGCCACTGCATGATGCCAGAGTTGTCTGATATTTGAGGAGCACGGCAAGGACTGTAAGAAGATAACGATGCCAGGGTTTTAAGACACTCAGCCCTGCTTCCTGGCAACCACAACCCTGGCAGCAGACCCTGTAACCGCTTGTGGGAGGCGGTTCTTGAAGTGTTCTTAGAAATATCGCAACGCTGAACACATTCACAAACGCATGTACATAAAATATATACACGAGAGACACAGACTGACGGACAAAAACAGACTACTGGAGCAGAGAGAGAGAGAAGCAGGTTCCATTCAGGAGACATTTAGACAAACAGGCAGGGTGGCATCCGCCCAGCCAACCGGCCAGTTCCCGTGTTTATTTAATTGTGAGCTTCCTGCATTGCATTCTTTCTGGACAAAGCCCTGTGGCGATTAGCTGAGTGAGAATGGATTTTTCTCTCTTTCCATTTGGTCCACGTGTACTGTGGTCTGATCTGGTGACTAGATGTGTTTAGTTTTCTCTCTTCTTAATAGCCAAACAAGTTTTGTTGTTATTGATTGAAAGTTAACTGCTTTTGTTGAAAGACGGGAAAGGACGATGCATTCCTGAACACGCATATTTAGGAAAAAGACAAAAATACCTTGGACAGTGCTGAATGACATTCCTGGTAGAAAATGTCTAAAACATTCAACTATTTTAATGAGGTCTGGAGATTTGTTGGATTTTTCGCCTTCACTGCTTTCAGAAACATACAAATGGAAGCTGAAGGAGGGAAAGAAACACTGAAACTCTGGTGGGGAAGGGAGAGAGAAGATGGAGTGAACAAAGACAGAGAGGGAGGTAGACAAACATCTCCCCAAGCTACTTTACCAAGGCAGGGTTTGTCTGGAATCTTATCACTAGCACATCAACTTTGAAACATGAACCCTGAATCAGCTTCCCGTCTTTTCTTCAAGGCGTATAATTTTACAAGTACAGTGCTCAATTTAGTTATAATAATGTGAGGTTCACGTTTGTTTAAGCTTGAGCTTTCCCGAATCCTCCGTTAGGTATGAAAAGATTCCAGGGATGATGCTAGTGATTCTGGCACTTGGTTGATAGAGTTCACGGTGTCAAGGTCAGTCATCCCAGTGGAATTGCAGAAACAATATTTCCCTGTCACAATTTTTTTGGCTGAATACGCAAGCGAAAAAGATATGGGGCAGCTAGCTGTTCCTCCCTCTTCCACCACCAACCCTCCGGTCCTTAAAGAAGGTGAGAAGACTACAGTCAGAGGAGGTGCTGCGTGCAGCGGGTAGCGCGGTGCTAACGGCACGTGTGACGTCACCACTCCCAAAAGTCTCTGACCCCTGGGGAGGGTCTGGCCGCCCTCAACAATGGCGGTCTGTGCTGGCCACCAGAGCTTGAGGATCTGCTTGGCGTTAACACCTCCGTATCGCCGTCATCGTCTGCACGCGCATCAAGAATTTTTTTTTATATTCCCATAAGTCATAACGGGTGCAAAATGGCGAAGTGGGAAGGTGTGCGGGTAGGGGAGAACAGGAGGGTAGCCGACAGCCCGTTGGCGTGGAGCCTGGAGCAGTTTATAAACAGTTGCCTGGGAAACGGAAGGCTTCAGAAGGCGGCGCGAACTGGGCGGAAAACCTGGCGCGACATTGGCAGCTTGTGCCACGGACGCACGTGCTGCTAAAGGCGGCCATGTTTATGATGCATCTCTGATTAGACTTTCGCTAACTGCCTGGCCGCGTCGTCGCTACTGGCAACGTCTGAAAGATGCCCGAGGCCTTTATAAGCGCCTGCCTCTTCCAACACTGGCAAGACCGTCGCCAGCAACAAGGTTTGAAATATCAGGGGATAATCTGCCCCTTGCTTTGGTGCTCGCCAGGTTGAGGACTACCAGGCGGCAACTGCTGTTCCTGGGGAGAGGCAAAAATTATCTAACAGATTACATTTTTCGCGGTTTAACCCCTTGCTCTTACAGGAATGGCTTGTTAAGTCCTTTGTTCCGCCAGCTCCAGACCGACATTCCCTTCTATTTACAGGTTGGTGAATACTAAAAGATAAGTCTTGTGTTTCTCAACACGTGTGCCCACCATAGGCGCATCCTACCTCACCTCCAATGGGTCCATCGCGAGCATGACTGCCACACTCTATGTTGTATACACGCTCAACATGAACAACTTCTAAGATTTATTAACTGATAAAGTCACAAATAATTCACGGTTGCCTGCTTGAGCGATACCTTGTAGTCTGGGTCCACTAACGAGCAACAAAGAAGACCTTATTTTATTGTAAGATAGTAACAATTTTATTGTACAAGCGCTCGCAGGAGACTGATGGTTGAGAAAGTAGGTCCTGTGTTATTTTTATCTTTGACTTTAGTCGGCCAAGTTGTCTGTGTGTTAGTCTGTACTTTCGGCTGGCAGCCAGTTGAGGTGTGGATCACAGAATCTGAGCCAACAGGAGAGTGCTACGTCAGGAACAGACTGCTTTTCACACAGAAGTGGGTCTGTGCATGAAAGATCGACAGCTGTCATTCCCTGATATCTAACAGCAGTGGATGATTGCAATGATGCGGGCTCGCAATCTGTATATTTATGCATGTGGCTTGTGTGTTTGTGACTATTTGAGAGAGAGAAGGGGAGAAAAGTCTCTGATGGTTTACAAAAAACTGTGATGGAAAGTATTAAACAGCAGTACAAAGAGAAAATTTAAACTTGAGGCACTCAAGCTCGTTCCCAGTTTTTAGTTGCAAATAGCATGAAAACCTTCGGGAGTCACACATTTCCTGAAGTTAATATAGAAAATGCTCGAAATGTAAAGCTCACGGGTTTTTATCTTTATCTTATCTTTCTATATTCTCTGACAGCGTGTGTATTTATTTGAAAGAGTGCGACCGTGACAAGCATGTCTGTATATGTAGGTGCGTGTGTTTGGATGTGTAGGTGCGTGGATGGGTATGAACGGGTGTTCCTAATCTCTGTCTGGACAAATAAACTCGTTGTGCCACCCGCTAGAACCCTTCTGCCTGTATCCTTCATGCGGCTACCCCGAGGGGGCGTAATAGCCATGCAGAGTTCTTTGCCCTTCGCAGCGCATACCATCACGCTTACCATCATCCTCCGAAATCTGCAGCCGAGACCCTGATCACATCCATGCTGGCATCCAATCACTGCCTGCTAGCTTGCCATCATCACGCTAGAAGAGAAAAGACAACCCTTTAAAAAGTATCCTTGGCAGCAAATGAAGGAGCCAGCCGCTCACTTCAAAAGCCGCGTCGATGGCGGAAGTCACGTGGTCAGAAGACGTGGCGCTTAGTGGCTGGCCCCTGCTAGGAGAAGGAATTAACCTTTTGCCTGCCCGGCACGAGGCCTGAGTTCTGGCGTTCAAGACAGGATGCAGTCAGGCAGATACCCAGAGCCTCCAATGTGGATGTAAAATCGTTAATGGTCTCATTGCTCAGCAGAAGATACTGTTCACTCTACCCACTGTCCAATAAATCTTCTGTCGTCTATCCATTTCGTCCATCCTAGCTCTGTCCAGTCTATCTTAACAGCCAGATATATCCACAGTACCCACGATGTCCACCAGACTAATCTCTCGAATCTGCATCAAGGTAGAAGGAACTCTCACCTATTTATAAATTGATAATTACACCATGAACATAGATACATCTTGATATCATCTGGAAATATAGTTTCATACTTATTAATATTACTTTAGTTTATTTTTTCCTTCTGGACAACGTTGGACCAAAACCTGGCTAGACCCACTAGTTTGCGACTGCTTATTTCCTGTTCATACTGCATCCGTTTGTTACTTTAAAGGGAGGTAAGCTGGATCAGGTTTGTCTCTGTAGGAACCGGAAACTGTGGCGATGAAGCCCCGGAAGCCCGCATTCTCAAAGAGCCACGATTTCCACATTTTCGAAGGAAACAGTTTCAAAAGTGACCCCTGATGTTGCCTTTCTTCTTGATTTCCGTTTCCGCTCACTGCCAAGGGCTGCAGCAGGAAGCACTCCTCTGGAGTTGTTCCCTCCTGTCGAGTCTGTCTTTGAACATCGCCGCACGATGACGATCAAGAAAACGATGCGGGTGATGCGGGTTGATGACCATGTCTTCATCATAGAATTTCACTATTGATGGATGGATATTGGATTCTGGAAGTAACTGCCATTTATGTCTAGATGGCAGACCAGTTAACCTATCTCTCTACAGTCACGAAGAGAGCTTTCCCATCAAATTTTGATTTTATTTTCTCCCATCTCTCTATACTGTATAGGACAGGAAATATGGTAAAAGGTGCATTACATACAATTTATTTTATTATTATTAGTCACAGTAACAGTAGTATACCAGAGCATCATTATTAGAAGATGTCTAATGATGTCTGTACAAACTTTACCACAGCTTCAGAATGAAACAGCAAACGAAAGAAAGAGATATATAAAGGAAGTTTAGGTTAATAAGTTTGTTTATTATTTCTTTCATTTTCAGGCATTTTATTAAGCTGCACTTAACCAAATCCTCGACATTTTTAATTACCCTTTTATGAACTTCACCTCTGCCTGTAATAGTTATAATTTTCTTTAAGAGATTACACTGAGGCATTTATATTAAGAGAGTTATTTTTTGTGGATAAGTAACAGAAATAAAAAAGCCCTTCACAGAAAACCATAAAGAAACAGATTCACCAACCAAAACCCAGCTGGAGGAATTAATAAGTCGCTATGCTATTCATCAGTAAGTAATAAGTGTGCTACTCATCGACATCCAAGAGCAAAGTGGTTATTGTCATTACTCTCTCTGTCTCTCTCTCTCTCTCTCACTCACACACATTTTATGGCACTTAGCAATATGAAGATTATTGTGTGTAAAGAGCTGTCAGCAATTGTCAGTAGGACAAGCATGTATGGTGTTCTGTGTGGATGAGTGAACTAAGAGATAGTGCATTGGCTTGTTTGTCCTGGGGGAGATGCTGGGCGATACATGGTTTTCATTTTCATGGTGAATAGATTAACGCACCCGTCCTTGAACCCTAGATGTCCTAACCGATAGAAAGATGGAAACACACACACTTAATCAAGCCTAGCAAGTATATAGCCATAATGTAGAAACATTCGTCACGTATCACACTTCGCCAGACTTTGTCTAACGTTCTTCCTCCGTTGCTACGCGGACTGTTTGACACAAAACGTGGGTCATGAGCTTGACTCTGATGACCTCATCATTGACATGTACGTCACGTGCTAAGGTCGTCAGGGTTATCAATCAGGGCGTGCAGCCAGTGAGAGGCGGGCCATCAATCCATGACATAGTTCTACTGAAACGGCTAAAAGGGAGTTAATCAACCATTAGTACTTGGTGGAGTTTGCTCCCTTTATTTTTAGTACAGGGTGAAATGCCACAAAAGGTTTCCTTATTACGATCACCTTTCACACTTTCTTATAAACACACATACACGCACGCAGGCACATACACACAGATATTTGACCTTAAGGTCTCCAGTAGACAAGAAAACGTTCTAACGTTTCCGTGATGATCCCAACAGATGGGAAGACAACTTTGTTAAAGGCACGGCTTTATGACTGGCAAGGAGGTGTTAGAGAAACGTCTGGTTAGATAGTTTTGTTACAGTTTGCTTAAAATATATTATTTATTCCTTCGCTTGCGCCAACATCTCCTCCCTACGCCCAACCTTTATAGTAAGTGAACGAGAGATCACAAGGTCTGGAGCCTGCACCATTTACACCATCATAACCACACCTCACTCACCATGGATCCACCCAACACCCTGAAGTGTAACATTGCAAGAATAAAGTAATTCTGTTCCCCAGGTAATTCATTTCAAAGCTGCTGAGAAAGGAGTGAGAGGGAGAAGAAAGAGAAAGAGAGAGAAAAAAAGAGAAAAAAGATAATAGCGACAGCAGTTCCTCACAGGGCTAAATGTTCAATGGATTGGAAATTTTTCTTATTAACTGATTGGCATCCCAGGTCCCCCTAACGAAAGAAAAATAAACAGAGTGATGGGAGGTTTCTCGCCTGGAACCCGAAGCAGTGCGTCAAAGCAATTAGCCTTCCGCCACACGAGACTGCCGTCAATCGAACCTCGCGATGTTCCTTCTTTTCTTTTCTTCTCCTTTTTTCTCTTTCACTTTGTTATGTTTCTCACTCTTTCTCTTTTATTTTTTTATTTCACTTTAGCGGAGAAGATTCGTCAAGAGTATCTCCTTCCGAGGCGCACACAACTCTCACCTAATTCTATGTTGGTCCTGTGGCATCTTTCCTCTGGCCTCTTATTAATTTTATTTTTATCTTTGGTGACGTTTGTGCCTGTGTGTGTTTACATTTTTATTTTCCGGAATGTATATGTGTTTGCGTATTTCTCTCCTATGATTCTGCTAAAATAAAAAAGTAAAAAACACAGACGAATCTCGCAACTCCTTCCGTCCCAAGCTCGCATTCCTCTGCTCTTACCGAGCTCTTCTCCGGGTGCACCTGTGTATCATAAGTTATGGGAAAACTCGAGAAGCCCCGATGTTTCTGTTCGTAGCAACTGTTCTGACTCATCGGCTGCAGCGTGTACTGTCTACAGTGACATTGAAAAACGGTCCGAGAAAAAGAACTCGGAACGGAACTAAAATAAACATACAAATAAGCCGCGTGAGAGCAACATTACAATTTCCTGCAGACGCTGGATGTAAACACCTCCTTGTTCTTACTCAGCGAGACTAAATTCACATGAGATGTGTGTACCTGTGTGCGTGCGTGCATGCGTGCATGTGTTTATGTGTGTGTGTGAGAGAGAGAGAGAGTGAGGTAACTCTTATGCATGCAGAAAGGAAAAAAATATTTGAGAGAATGGTTATGGTAGACTGATGGTGGCTTTGTGTGAGTAAATTATTGCCAAAGAAAAATAAAAGTAACAATTTCGCATTTAGTATAATTCAGATTTGATTGGTGGATACTACGGGAAACAATGAGTCTGCAGAATTCATGAGACTTGCACACATTTTCTCATTCCATGTTAGTAGTGGTAAAACCAGACAGGGACTTGCTATTCAGTTTAAATGCTGGGTAGGGCTTTCAAACAATAACAACCTTGTATGTTTGCTCAACGCTCAACGCAAAATTGTTCGATAGACAAAAAAAAAAATACTTAAGAAATTTCGACTTTACAATTTTCTTGCAAGAAAGACAAAGCAGACTTCATTTCAAGCTCTGAAGGCACGTGACAGTAGCAGCTTTAAAGGGGTGCACGCATGCAAATACCCCGTTTATCCGAGGGCCGCTGTCACAAACTCAGATGGCCGGACGCACTTGATGACTGCATACTGAGGTAAGAAGCTAGGCCATTGAAAAAAATAAACTCGGCGATGGTAGACCACTTCGGGAAACAGTGCTAGGGATCAGTCTGCTTTATGGCATCATTATCCTCGCAAATCATTCAACGCTTCGACGGCTCCCTTCACGCCCCGCTTCCTGATTCTCTTGTCGGATGGAGGAGGCTTTGGTACTCGGAGCTCTTTGAATGATGGAACAAAACACCTGATATTTTGTGTTCTGCTGCGGGTGCGCTCAGTGAAAGTGAAGATGAAGTAAAAGAGAGACATCGATGACTGACAGACTCAGGATGAACACAGCTCACTATGCAAGATAAGAGGGTATCGGGCTGACTGGTCTTAAAATACCCTACTAATTCGACATGATGTCTTCCAGCCTTTTCTTGCTCGAAGAAGAAGTAATGAGGATATGAGCAATTAACTAAAATGATAAAATGATTATATACAAAAGTTTTCTTTTTACTATCTTTTTACTTTTCCCATCGTCATACAAGTTGTAGATATTTAAGAAAAATATTTTTGTGCAGAATTTGAGTCAACAAATCATATCACTTACAGTCAAGTGGGTGTGTCTATGTTTCTTACACATTTATGACAGTTTTAACTACAAAAGACTTTTGCATCATCTTTTTACAACTAGAACACAAACGATGAACTGACTCTAGTTTCGCGGCAAAGTACACATAAACGTGTATGGAAAGTAGAGGAACATATTTTCACGTACATCAACTTGAGAGTGTGAGAAAATAATGGTTAAACAAAAAATCGAAACAAAAACAAACAAACCTCTCTTCATAAGCTGGATCAACACTCCGCCCACCAATCCTCTGATTCTGCTCTACCAAAAATTACCACAGGTAAGTATGAACACTGTTCCCAGTCAAGATTTAAAAAAATAAAAATAAAAAACGACATCGAGATTTTTAAAACGAGGTTTAATCTCTTTTGCATGTCTCAGGAAGCCGACTGAGGGTATCCCCCAAAAAAGTTCTGATATGAGGGAAGCAGAGGTCGGGGTGGGGTTTAGGATATTGCAAGGGAAGTAACTCTTACACTACACTATCTAGTTTGCCTGCTAAGAGTTCTTTCCCATTTTGCACACCACGAGTGTGCTTCCACGGTTTGGGTTGATGACCGTTCTCAAAGTACTGTGCATCTTATGTATGAGGCGCAAAGAGAGAACTTTATCTCATACAAAACCTCAGAGTAAAAAGAACAAAATAAACAAAAGTTTAGACGATAAATTAATGCAGTTAAGGCTAAACATTAAATAGAGAGATAAAGAATTAAGTTTGATGATTTTTTTTCAGAAATTCCAAGCCACTACATCATACACCCCGTATATATTTTTATACTTCTTTTATACTTTGTACTTTTTATACTCCTTTTTCCGGTGTCAAAACTGCAGACTCCGAAGGTGTGTCTGCCCCAACACTGCGGCCACCTGTCTTCTGTTCTCACTGACATTTTTTATACACTCCGGCTCTGTCGTCTCACGCATCTGTCATCGTCCCTGTCCCAAAGACGACCAGGTTGACATCACTGAACGATTCTAGACCGGTGGCCTTAATCTTCTGTTGTGATAAAAGCCGTAGAAAGACTGGCTCTCAGACATCTTTAACGCTCCACCGGAGGCAGACTGGACCCTCATCAAATTGTCTACCATAGGTCGGTGGAGGATGCTGTCTCTCCGGCTCTTCACTTTATCCTCCAGCATCTTGAAATCCCTCGCTCCTATGCTTGTCTCATCTTTGTAGACTACAGATTCGCCTTCAACACCATCACTCTGCAGAAACTCTTTGACAAGCTCTTAGAATTCTGTCTCTCTCAGTTAATGTACTGGAGGATCCTTGACTTCTCTCACACCGTCCCCAAAGACTAATATCGCCTCTTCAGCATCCTGGTGCTCAGCAAAGGCACACCACAAGGTTGCGTCCTCTCTCCATTCCTTTTCTGTATTTTCACCAACAAATTTGTCTCAGCTCAAGGATCAATATGGATGGTGACCTTTGGCGATGACACCACGGTGGCAAGTTTCATCGCGAATTACGATGAGTCTGCGCATCGTCAAGAAGTGGATCATCTGGCAGTTTGCTGCAGCGATGATGGTTTGGAGTTAAATTTGTTTTTAAAACCAACGAGATAATAGATGATTTACGCAGGAACAGAGGTCCTGTTCAGCCTCTCACTCAACTGAGAGGTTGTTGAGGTCAACCACTTAAGGTTTCTGGGTTCCATTATCTTCAATTATCTGAGCTGGAAGTCAGTGGCTTACTTACTTTCACCTCCAGCTAAAGAAATTTTTCAAAATACGGGACATTACGGTCCAGGTTTATCGGGCAATGATCGAGATTGTACAGACATTCTTTGTCACTGTCTGGTAGGTAGTACCACCCAAAAACAGAAAGTCCTCCTGGACCGGGTGGTGTGTGCAGCTAACCGATGTATTGGCTGTGACCTAACCTTTGTGGGCACAATCTCCACCTAGTGTAGTCTGTGGAGGGTGCACAAGATTGTGGCGGATGTTTTCCACCAGGCCAATGACCTGTTCTGCCTCATGCCCTCTGGGGTCAGGTATAGACTAGCCTGGGTCAAAACTTCCTGGATGAGATATAGTTCCTTTGCTGAAGCGATAACCTTCCTGACCTCCGCCGTAGCTCGTGTGACAACCAATACTAGATGAATGTGTCCTTTGTGAGGGTCATGTACCTAACCTATGGGATACCAAGCATCCATTTGTGGCCTGCTGCATATGTGTCTTGAAGAAACTTTTATAGGTTCATAAGGTCGTCAGTCTTTTCGGACTGACTGCACGCTTCGTTTACCGCTAGACAGCCAAACTATTTAGTTACTAAGCTTATTAAAACATACAAACAGATAACCAAACATACAGTCAGATAAAAGACAACTCATTACTGTATGGCTACTACACGACAGAAGTCGGAGCAGGTGGTAAAACTGTCACAGAACGTATCTTTACACGCACATATCAGCGCGAAAGCGTAAGAGGAAAATGTGAACGATAGTTTAGAAGAAAAAAAAATAATAATGTGTCTGGTAATTATATCAGAAAAGTTGAAAATTGCAGTGAAGTTAGGGAAGTGATTACACTGAAAAATAAAATTAAAAACTATAAAAAAAGATAGTCAAGACAGATTAGGATGCAGAGACCGTTTGTGGAAGAAGCACGGATCAACATGTAAAGAAGCAGCTCCGCGCGAGAGGCAAAACAAAGCAGCTTCCTTGAGACGATTAGCAAAAGGATTCATAGAAAAAAGAGCAAAATAAACAGAATAAAACGGCCAATAATGTATATATGTTTGCATCTATATCCCTTTTACACACACGCACACCCATGCACACTTGTTTATAGACTAGAAGGTGGGACAGTAAGGTTTTTTTTCATCGAATTCTTGTCCTCAAATCCAATGTTTACACAAGATACCCAATAAAGAAGAATAGCTGATGAACTCGAGCTAGCTTCTCTTTGACTTGCAAAAGAACGTCCTATTACACATCTCGACACACCTGAGCAGTGAAATGCCCGATGCACTACCATCTTTGTGGTTGCCATCATCATATTCTCACACCACACGGCCCTGTGAACAATAAGTCGTCTGGGACCAAATGGCCAGGCGCTATGGCGCAAAGTATTGGCAGGAAGTGCTTTTAGCCGTGTCCGTCACGCTTGCCTGCTCACTGCCGGTGCCCCACTGGGTGTTCCGCAGGTGGCGGTGCTTGTGATCTGCGTGGTGCGGTAATGTTTGGCTTGCTGCACTGAAATGAATGACGCCCTCATACCGGTAGATGTACACCCTGGGTCTGTAGGTCATGTACTCCAGGGGACATTCTTCTCATCAAATCAAACAAATAAATGATCCGGCGAGAATAAACCCCTCATGGTCAAAACCAATGAAACTGCATGAAGCAAAACTTAGTAACAAATACTGACTTTGTTCGTGCCTGCTTTCAGTGTGCTTTGATATATCACATCCTTTGGTCTTTAAAAAAAAGTAAATTCTCCACGAATGTCATGCATGAAGTCGTTGGTTAATTTATTGTCTTAAAACAAAAATTAGACTTACATTTTGGCGGCTTAATTTTGGTCGACGCCCTCGTCAAAGTAAGTCCTTTGCGATTCTACTCCAAGGCGAGTGAGCCCACAGCCAGTCTTGGAGGACGCGCGAGGAAACATGCTACAGGTAGTCCACCTGGATCCTGCAACCCAAGAAGAAAGAAAAAAACCTGAAGTTGTCTGCAACGCTTTTGTCATCGGGATGCGCTGTTATCGGTGTTCAGCGGAGATAAAGTATAAACACAAGGAAACAGGTGATAAATCTCTATAGTCATTGCTGTCGTTACCGCCAGGTTGAGGGCCGTACCTGCCTCACTTTCCATCGTCTAGAGTGGAGGAGAGGAGGGGGAGGAATCTGCTGCGCCGAGCGAGTTTGATCGGTCTTGCAGACGTCACGTTTCCGACCGTGACCTCTCAGCTTGCATGGCTGGCCGAGTTACCTCATTCTCAGTTCCCTCCACGCTGACATCAGATAACTATCTTGACCCATACATTCCAGTCACCCGTGCCAGTTTGTGGGATCTTTTACATACAGCGCGAGTATCCATCATAGACAGGGAAAGAAGGAAAGAAACACAAAATTGTCTTGAATTTCTCTACAAAACAACATCTTGAAAACTGATCGCTCCTTTCACGAGCTACTGTGTTTATCAATTTTTATTTAATATTTTTATATTTTTATAAAACATGTCGGGTAATTTCACCGGAAGATGACACAAAACGAACCAGACTAACCACTATTCTTTCATATATAAAATGTTCTGTGTGTGGTCTCCATGCAGACATAATAAAACAGTGTAAAATGTCAACAGCAAATTAGTTTCCAGGAAACAGATGCCAAGATGCACGACCATGATGCCCGATGCTGCAATCACCATCACCAGGCGCACCTCCTCGAAGTGTTGAACGCCGGAGAGTTTGATTGAAAAGTCTCCCCCACCTTCCGCCTATATGTTTGTACCGAGTGTCTGTGGAATTCACTGCCGTCTGCAGCTCTGACGCCTCTCAGACTCTCGACAGAGCATCACTCAGCACCAGCTAATGCGCGTGCAGAAATTAACCAATTCTCTCGAAGCTTGACGTTCCACGTTGGCCTCGATGCATCGCGCTGTCTACAACTTCCTGTTCCTCAAAGACACGTCAGTTCAAGTTTTCTCGCGATACTTCCCTTCAAAAAAAAAAAAATTCTTACTTTGAACTTTCTGTGGAGAGTTACCTTTACGATGACAACATCGAGAACCATTCAACCGTATTCGCTTTCTGACGACGACGTTCGCAAAGGCAGCAAGCGATAATCCTTATCGATGGCAGCGATGATGACTGATGGACACGATGCTTACGAGGAAGAGCTTCTGCTAATCTCTTTTAAATGGTTTTCTACTCAAGGCCTCTGTAACGTGTATACTGCTTTTGAAAAGGAATACTGGAGTCGCAGGATAAACGTACCAGATAAAAGAGATTGAAAAAAAAACGAACTAAAGAAAAAGTAAAAAATAAGCCAACAAACAAACCAAGAAAAGCAGCAACACAACCTCAATTCGTACCGGAAACATGCGGTCATGTTGGAATGACCTTCTGTCAGTCGAGTCTCTTAGTTCTATTGAAAAAAAAAACAATATAACGTATGTGCCAGTGAAACTTGTAAATCCTTTTCGTGACCATTTTAACCAAATTGCACGTAGAACAATTAGTTCTCACAAACAAATTGCATCTACGCTCATGTAGCGTTCCATTTAAACAGCAAACTTAAGGCTCTATCTTTAAAAATAGAATGGCAGAAAAGAGAGGTAAGGAGAGAATAAAGCTGATACATTTGTAAAATCGGAGATCAAACAATGAAATCATCTGATACCATGGAACTATACCCCTTCCTTAACTGCGGGACCATGGATAAGGCATGTTGAAACCAAAACAGTAACCCTTCGTCTCTTCTATCTCGGAGACCACACACAACTAGACCACCTGACTTCCGTATGGGCCCTGGATCGCACCAGATCCTGAAAAGTCGCTCTTAACACGACACAATACAGAACCACCTTTGAAGTGCCCTAAAGAAACACTGTATTTACAAATGTATTGACAAACAATTTTCGACTTTTCTCAGCATCTTCCCCACATTCCGGAGTGCCATTCTCTTCAAAACCACCGAATTCTTGTAACCTTCAAAAACCAACTTTGATTAACGGTATTAGTACGGTTAAGAACAGACTTAACACTAAGTTCCTCTTGGATAATTTACGTAAGCGTTAGTACCTCTTCATTCGTACATGCAGTGCCCGTAAACAAAACAAATCCTCTTCATACTGTCAAGCTGAAGGACCTTCTTGCAGAAGTGAGAACACTATTGTAACTAAGCTCATGACAACAGAGAAAACGATTCTGGAGATGGTATGTTCTCCCTCGATTCCACTCACACCACTATATTTCAGGGGAGCTCACCCGTCACTGAAATGTGCCCGATACGTCACTTCCTGTTACCGCTGCTGTCTTTCACTCCCTTGGACCTGAAGAGGCCTTGGTGACATTAAGTGGAAAGTACACTCGACTTCGCCTTCATAATCTTAATTTGATTTCCGTCTACGACTTCCAGCCTACAGCTTTTAACGGAAAATTAACGAGTTACTTTGCGATGCCTATGAGCCGGAGATGTTTTATAACAAACATATCTTTGTGGCGATGCCGAGGAGTTACCGCCGCTTGAGGAGGTAATAGGGCCTCCAGTGAGGAGGAACAACACACAGAAAGACTACATGCTAACAGTTATGCGATCCGGACAGTATTTTCTGGCAGCTGATAAGATTTGGCAGGCCTGTTAGTTTAGGATGTAATTAAAGGTATTATGATTAGAAAAGATTTTGAACAGAAATGCCCCCTGTCGCTGATGAAGAGCAGAATGCGACATTAATACGCAATGTGCAGTCTGTTTGATTATCGTCACTCTGGACGTTATGTATCTCAGTGAAAAGAGCTGTAAGTACACAGTTCAAGAGATCAGCATGACGTGGTTTAGAGTTATCCTCTACAGTTCGGTCATGTGGTGATGTGTGTACCATTGCAAGCTGCCGGTCCTTTCGGAGAAGTTCAGCTCAATCTCCAAACAGATGACAGATGAAAGAATGATCGTGTCCAAAACGAATATTAGCAAGCGATAGGACAAATTAAAGATTTTTTTAAAAAACTGAAAGATCAAACATTTACACGGTTGTTGCTCCAGCGTTTTATTATCTTCCCCAACTGTCGTTAAAAACAACAAAAGACAGCGTGAAAATCAAAACACGGGGCTCAACTGTGTGACGGGTGTCCAAGCAAAGCTCTGAAATAAAACAATCTACAGAAGACAAAAATAATGGATGTGAAGATAACATCTCTGATCTCACGACTACTACAACGACAACACCTCTGTCAGGACAGACCGCCCACCCTCACCCTCGGAAGTTACCTCGCTTGTGGTGAGGCAAAGAATGGAGCCCTGATGGCGCGGCTGAAAGACCACGTGGAGGCTGCGCTCGGCGATGCAATGTGTCCATCAACAGAATCGAACCAGCGCTTGTCTAGTCCAGCTCTAAGGCTCCCGCTACTTGTATGAACTGAAAACTTTTCGTTGTATTATTTAACATTTATTTTTAACCTTTAATTTAACTTTTTCTTATAATATTTAATTATTTAATTTCGAGAGCACTACTCAGGCGTTTCTTGAGCGACAAGCCAATGGAGCAGTGAAGACGGCAACGAGCGAGTAGAGGCAGAAGAGAGAGGGAGTGGGTGAATGACTTCTTGGCGATAATGAAATAGGTCGGTCCATAAGAACCGCAACTCAGAAATTTGTACAGATTATCTCCCACGTCACAAGTTGGTTTAAATAGATGGTCATGCCGGCAGGACTGGCACACACAAACATCTCACAGGACTTTGGTCTCTGAATACCTTTAACGTGGCATTAGAAACCTGAAGTTTGTCAGATGAAGTTGTGGAAAAAAATAAGCAACATAACAAACACAAACTGACGAACACATGGACAAACGAACGTATATAAATCACCGCCTGCAGTCGTCCTTGCCAGCGTCTAAGCCTTAAAACTATATATAACAGGGTTGTAAGAAGATCAAAGAGTATAAAAAGATGACCGAATTTTATGGTTTTCACTGAAGTCTCCATTTACCGGCTTGGTTTTACCCACACCGCCTCCAGAGATTTCGCATGATCAAATGTAAATGTTAGGACATTTCAATCTTAAATAATGTAGCTGTGGGTTATAGCCACATATTGCTCTATTTAAAAGATCTGTAACAGGCTCTTGGTTTCCAGAAACCAGTTTCATGTTTGCTCACCTGGATTTTACATTAGCGTAACTCAGTTTTTTGCTTTCTCACAGTCCTCTCTAGTTTTGTTTGCAGGCAATAGAGACGTGTTTGGATAAACAGAAACTGGAAAGCGAGCTGATACACACAAAACAGAAAATATTCTCAAAGAAGAAACTTCACCTGGCAATCAGCCGCTTTTAAAGTGCGAAATGTATGGCACAGTTGTGTGGGAATCGTCTTGTGGAGGAAACAAATTTAAAGGAGTGGAGGACCAATGTGGCTGTCAAACAGTTAACCCCATAGATATATCTGACCCACAGGGACACACGAAAGGTATGTTAAGGAACCTTCTTGAATCATTTAGTAATACAATATTAAGATTTTATATTTTTACTTCATTATATATTCTGGATGCACTCTATGCACTTTCAATGACAAAGACAATTTGCTTTATTTCGGTTTGCTCGTGCCCATCACCGACATAACTTTCAGTCCTATACGTATTGTTGACTGGGTGTAATTAAGGTAAACTAGCCTGTAATTGACTGATTAATAGTTTATTGAGTAAATAAGCGATATAAACTAACTTTTTAGTATGATTTTTGTTAATTGTTATGCTGTTTGTAATTAACTTCGTTGATTTTTAAAGTAATTTCTCTTAAAACAAGATCTTTCGGATGTCACCGTTTTTATTGCTGCGGCAATGGCTTGTTGATGCCATTATTATGTAATCCTTCCAGAACAGTTTTGCCAGATATTGATCTCCACAATGTGACTGAATTTCAGAGAAACAAGATGATATCTTTTGCAGAGGAAAGTGTTCCTGCGGGGAGGAGAAATTAATGACAATTTTTTTTTTGGCTAAAGTATCCTAAAGTCTGCATTGTGCCAGACTCTGTGGGTGTGTGTGTGGATGTGTTGACCATCAACTTTGTCGTACTGTGTGAAGCCAGCATAATATCTTATCGTTCACACGCTTCCGTCTTGAAATACATAAAAAAAGCTATCACATGACCATCACAAGGGTCGCGTGTCTATCCCGAGTAATTTAAATAATTACAGTTTTTGCTTCCTTTATGGGATTTTATTTTTTGCCAACTCCTACGCTATGCATAAGAGATGAACAGACTCGTAAAAACCTGAAGTAAAAAATTAGGATTCTATAAAAATACATAGTCACATATGAGCGGAAAACAGACGTAAAAATGAAATATTACCATAGCTTTCTTTCTATATATAATAAAGAAAGAAAGAAAGAAACATAAAAAGGGAAAATAAATCAATAAATTAAATATACATTTATTTATGATAGATAGATAGGTAAAAAGGGAGGAAAGAATGAAATATCATTATATTCGTACAATCTAAAGACAGAACTTATTTTGTTTCTTCGGATTCTCGAGCTACAGTTTAAAATATTTGCCGATGCCTTCAGTAAAATAGTCGAAATCAAACTAGTGTAAATATTTCTGCTATTATTTTGTCATATTGACCACAGACTGGACAGTCCTGTTGTTTTATGTGCAAGCCTAACTATCCTTGACAGTGTACATTTTGTTACAGACAGTTGATGTACAGATCACCACAAACTGACCGACCTGTGATTTCAGTAAATGTCTTCTGCTGACCTGGATTGGTTGTTCCCATGGAAACAGCTGGTGTCTAGCTATGCAATATAATCGTGATAGCGAGACTAAATACATAATGGGTCGCACCATTTGCCACATGTCCAGATGGTACACAAGATCAGATGTTATCCACTTCTACCGTTGCATTAGCCTTTGGTGTAAATGTCTTCACGTGTCAGTAAAGGGACATTGGCAGAATTCTAACGGAAACAGCTGTTTTGAAACTTGCAGAAAGGAAAACAAGGTAGGGAAAGCAGAAAAAGGAAAAAACGTAAATTAGTGAAATAAACATACGGGTGAAAAAAAACAATATTGAATTCATAAATAAGTAAAGGCAAACGAACACGAAACGTCTAGAACAGTAAAGAGATTGAAAACAAAACATATCCTGCTTAACTCAAATTAAATTAAAAATAAAATTGACTTAAATTAATAAAACTAATTATTGGCATTACCACGTTAATACGTTTATCAGTGTTTTATATGTATACCTGTTACAAAAAGTGTATTTTTAGTTGTAAGACAGTTAAGTGACAAGAATTTTTGATGTCATTATAGAATGACCCCCTGTATATCAACTTTTAAACTAAGTTATTTATAAATAAAGAAAGAAGAAGGACTCACCAGAGATGGATGAGGAGGAAGACTGGGGACTGAGGAAGACGCAATTGTAAGGCTGTTGGATGGATGAGAAAGGCACTTTAACAACCGTGCATCAGCTGTACATATCCATCGTGTAATATCACAAAATGAATCTCCTACAGCTGTTGGTGGGTCCACTCCTGTAATTTCACAACCGCTGACTCAGCCTGCAGCCTGGAGCACAGTCATCACTTCATGTTTTTCTTCTGCAACAATCGGCCTTTGACCCTGTGCACAAGAAGATGAGACGTCATTGACTACAACGGACGAGATTGGATGCTTCCAGACAAACACGCCAACATACCTATTTGTGACCTGTGGACCATTTTATGGCCGGCAAAGAATATGACAGTCACAAATAATTTAATTTTAATAAATAACTTTAATTTTAGAGATACTTTAGAGCAATGCTGGGATAATTCGTTTTTTCAGTCTTTTTGTATCGGAAGACAAGAGGGTGAGAGAGTGGTAGGGAGAGAGAGAACATTATTAATTATTAATTTTAAAATAAAATCAATTGACATCATCCATAAGTATATCCTTTTTAAACTACTGCGACATTCCACTAATTTAAAGTTTTAAATAAAATAATTAAAGCTGTCGTGTCCTACAAAATCAATGGCGATACACACAATAATAAAAGCAATAAAAATGATAACAATATTTTACTTAACTCACAGTTAGCATCATGGCTGTGTGTTCACAAGGTGTTATGAGAAATGAAGTAATAACTACAGGGTTTTCACCCCCTTGTAACCAATCCTCTACCTTCCTAACATATCAGCAAATACGGTTTTTACTTTCTATCACATACACAAATCATTATTTTCTCCTGTCTCCTCCTTGCAATCCCCTCCCCCAAATTCATAATCCTCCCTGTCTTTATGCACCTTCTTCTCCTCTCTGTAGCTTTTTTTTCATCTTTCCAGCTTAGAGATACCAACGAGTCTATGATATCAGTCTAGAGTGACTCCTCTAAGTAAATAAATAAGTCGGACAAGACATATGTTTGTGCGCATGCGGGTGCGCATTTTGCGTGCGAGTGCGTTCATGCAAACACACAGGCGCGAAAGACCAGACTCAAACGAGCATAAACCTCGGAGGGAATCTCGCAATCCGACGACGAGATTAGGACACAAGCGAAGTCTCACACTCCAGTTATCTCCCTTTGAAACAACTATAGCACGTGCGTCATCGCCGCGTGCAGCTGAGATGCAGCGACTCCTGGGTTGCGTGCGATGTCGCCTTGCTGCCTCCTCCCGATCGCTGGAGGTTGTTGTTGGCGTTCTACAAGCGGCGGCGATAAGGTCACCATCGCCAGCAACACAAGCTCCATTCTACACGCCGGAGGGGCTGACGGACGGGCGATAACGACTTGCAATAGACTGGAAATTGTTTTTACTCTCCAGATAAAACTTTTATTTGCTAAGCCGGCGTTGAAGAGTGATAGCCGGGGCTTTTCAAAGGAGACTGCTGATGTTCCCTTTTTTACACACCAAGGAGGAGGACGTAACTCGTGTAAAAAAAATGTGTACTACGTTTTACCTTCAAACAAGGTTCGATTCTTTGCTGGCCAAGGAGGGTTTCAACGGGATCAGCAATGTATGAACAGAAGGGATGAGACCGACAGCTGAAAGCATCTCGTGTGTCTGTGTTGGGGAAGGAGGCATTGATGGTGGATGGGGGAGAGGGGGGACAAACTGCCTTTCAGAGACGACCTGGAGTCAGCACGTCCACCAGATCTTTATCGCACCTCAAAAATTCCATCCCGTCTTCTGGCACGTGCCGCGCTGTCTAAAGGAGTCTAAAGGCACGCATACACTGAGCGACAAAATTCTCATAGTCCATAAAGAGGTTGCAGCACCATCATCACTAAGCGGAAGGAGGATTTCGGCAAGGGTGAGTCTTTAAAAATGACCGGGCATCGCAGACAGAGATGTGTACGTGTGTGACCTGCGTAAAGGCGCTTCACACTCAAACGAATAACAAAGCCACGTAAATGTGATGTCTTACAGACTGGACTTTTTCTTAACAGAATAAATATGACAAAGGTCTGACAAGCCTGGCTGTGTTTCATATAATCGTCAAGCAAAACGATCAAACAGTTGACCATATTTTAATGATAGCCTTTATCTTTTTGCAAAAACAAAAAACTCGTAGACAAATTGGTCTATAAAATCCATGCATATACCACTTAGAACTTTATGAAACTTTAAAAGATTCTAGTGTATAAAATAAACTTTTTTTAAAAAAGAAGCGAAAAACAAACAAACAAAAAACAAACAAAACGGAGGGACTGCAATACCGTAGGCTGGTACAAAGATTTAAGGAACATCCTCGATGTCTGAGGAACCAGCTTTACACTGAAGAGATTTCTCATTTTTTTAATGAATGCAATTTATCTACCGAAAAATTGTCAACTAAACTATATGCGATACCACCTTCAGAGATTACCCCTGCTTCGCAGGGGATTGAATCGCCCCACAATATACTGTCTCAAGCTACTCCTCATCTAGCACTGTGAAGTGAATGGTTATCTGGGGCGAGGGTTGAGATCATGAAACCGGAAGGTCAGAACGATCCTGTCAACCCAGTGGGAACCCTGCTTTCGTCCCCAGAGACCTTCGCCCCTCTGTTTGTAAACATTCCCAAGAGATCACTCGTCTGCGAGTTGAGGGTGGGTGGATACTTCAATGTGTTCCATCGACGCTTCTCCTTCATACTTGACTGACATCTTTAGAACGAAAAGTTCAAGACCGTGTTCCTCGTCTTTAGAAGGAATTAACTTTAGAATTTAGAGGCAAAGACTTTCTGACCCCGCCCTGACCTCTTGCTGAGCACGTTTATGTATTAACCACAAGCATCAGTCTGAAGAAAGGAAACTCAAGCCCGGATCTGACCCACATTTTCAGATTACAGTAATGAGTGATTTATGTAAACATCGTAGTGGTAATAAAGTGAGGAAAGAATCATTTATTTCTCGTATATAGCTCTCGTTGCGCTGCAATCGTAACTAAATGTAATTTTCAAACGTTTGGGATCTTTGCCACAACCTTATCATCGCCGTCACACCTTTACTACACCTTTAAAAATTGTTCTTTAAAGACTCTTTATAAACAGTTTGTCTCTGTCATACTTTTTATGTATGGTGGACATTGCACGCATTCATCTCTGAATAAACCTATTAACATTGCCTAAACACACAATTTCTTCTTCTTTTTTACATATTTTGTACGGATTAAATACATGAAACCAAGTCTGGGACTATGACAAAAGATATTGTCACTGACGGAAAACAGGGATCATCGCCCTTTTGGACCTTAATAACAGGGTCAATAGTGCTGTTGACAAATAGGCTTTAACTGACTTTTGTCCAACATTTTTTTATCTAATTTTTACTATTTATTAGCATGTACACGTAAGGTCAAGGTCTTGAACTCTCACACTCACGAGCTGTCTTTATATTACTGCAGACAATCTTCATTCTTAACGAAAAAAATAGCTCCATAGAAAAAAATGCATAACGACTTCGGCGCGAGGCACAAAATGACCTGGCTTCGAGAAAATAAACAGAAGAGAAATATGTCTGTAATGGTTTGCAGATGCCACTTTCATTTTCTTGAAGGCAAAAATAGGAGACTTGTTTAAAGTTTCCTCAAGACATGAATGTTTTATTCTACAGTTGCTTAATTTTTGTTCTAATCCTGTTCTCGTCAAGCGGATGCGACAATTACCTCGAAGCCTGAAAATTACATTTGGATGCCACTTCCAGAGTCAGGCTGTAAGAGATGCATGCCATGTTGACACTACCCTTGTTTTTATGACAATAACATCCATGCTTATATTTTAAGGTGCTTTTAATGTCAAATGAAGTTAAATAAAAAAATTAAAAAGACGACAATTCTGTTGAAAACTTTGCTGCTGCAGTACTGTGCTTAATGATAGTAATGTAATCATCATTGTCGCCACCGTCTTCAGTCCCGCTTAGTCATCTGATTACTAGTTCTCATATCAACAAAATTGTTATGTGTATAGTCTATCAAAGACAATAGTCTATACACCGTGACACTGCAGTAATAGAAGCAGCAACAAAACAAACATCATCAACTGCAGCATCAGCACCTCAACCGTGGTGCAGCACCATCAGTAGAAACAACAACAGTGCCATCCAACACCACAACGGCAGCCTCTACCTCAGAACGGCAATGGCAAAGGAAGAAAACCTCAAATTTTTAAGACACAGACGTGCCAATAAGGATTCTTTTCGAAATTTGTTTTCAACACTTTCTGACAAGAGGGAGAAAATTTGTCCCTAATAATGTTTCCTCACACTCTTGGCGCATTCTCACGTGAGAAGCCGTGAAGAGCTGGAGTCCATCAGCGCGCTCGAGATTCTGGCAGAAGATAAAACAAAGAATGCGATCCTATGAACAAATGTACCTACTAGTGAGAGGACTGGGACAAAGGGTGCCCAGGACAAAAAAAAACACACAACACAAAACCCAAAAACAAACAAACAAGCAAAAGTGCAGGACTACCTTTGCGACGAAGAACACTGACACTTGAACTCTGAAATAAAGGTCGTCTAAATTAACTACATAATGTGCAGAATATTCATCACTATCTAGATTCGATTAACATTATGATGTTTTACAGAATCCGGACACCTACATATGATTTTAAAAATATAAGATTTACACAAATATTTGGACGTTGGTCATTTCGTGGATACTTCTATAGATAAATGCAAAACTCAAATCTGTCAAAGAAAGGAAGAAAGACAAAGAGAACAAAAGATAAAAGAATGAATGAAGGAATAAAAGAACGAACGAAGAAATAAATGAATAATAAAATGGCTGGGCCATTCAACACGTCTACTACGTCTCTAGTCCGTCTGGACCATAAGTGACCAATAGGTTATATGTCAACTGGACCATACCCACAACATACAATCACACACCTCAACGCCTGGAGGTCTCAATAATCTGATACGATGAATCACAACCTAAACAAACAGCCCATCAGATAAAATGTGAGTGGTTAGCAGGGAAAGTCATAACATCGACTATAGCCATTGGACACCATTCTTATATATTTTGGCACTAGCCACCCTCCAAATACCTGAATGTACCTGCTTCAAGCATCAGCCGCCTTAGTCACGTGTCACAGACCTACTTAACAGCAGAAGGTGCAGGTGAGCCGGCAAAAAACCACGTGCGTCCCTTCAAGAACTGGGTGTCTGTTCACTTCTGCTCTTTTATCTGTGGCGAGGATCTTGACACCAGAGACGCCGAGAAGCAGGCTTGATGGCAACAACACGGAGCAGGTTATGATGAAGATACGATGTGGGAAGACACTTGCAGCCTCATCAGCAGCCGAGCCGCTGTGCGGAGCCATGAGGTGAGCATGCGCGCCAACCGCTCGTAACCGTTATTTCTCGACTTGTTTCGATATCCAACGTCAGGCGGCCTGGACAGGTTTGAAGTTTGCTTAGTTACAACAGAGGAAGTTTTATTGCTGAAAGCTAAGGGCAGAAGAAATACATATTGACGAAAGAGAGTGCGGTTAAACTGTTCAACTTCAAAGGTTTCGCTATGTTTGTGAAGAGAGAAAAATAACACTCTGCTTAAGAAAATATGCAAAACGAAAGGTTCAAAAAGTATTTAGATTTACTTGACCCATGCGTACTGGACAGAAAGAAAGAAATGGATAGGAAAAATGAACGAAAGAGAGTGAGTATGAAAGCACTGGAAGTCCTTATCGTCCAAATAGTGTATCTACGTCCGAATCCAAAAAAACTATTATCTCTATTCCGAACCAATTATCCTGTTCGCCTGCGAAACCTCCCATGCTCCTCCCAACTCTATCTTACGCTCGAGCATCTTTCCCATCAATCATAATTACTGCAAGCTTATGCATCAAGTGTGGAGCCGAGATAACAGTGGTGAGTCTATAGCTCACCTGTTTCACGAAGTTTGTAGGATGAGACTTCAAAGGGAAAAAATGTTTGTCAGTCAACAACGATGTGCCTGGAGGTGTCCATGATCGTGTCACATGACCACTAACCCCCCAAAAAGGGCAGTAGGTCAGAAATTATCATACACTGTTCGGCAATAGACAACCATTACTTAGTAATCATCTCGTAGTAAAAAGCAGCTATACTCATCAATTAATATTAGGCGAGTTTTAATTAAACATTGCCCAGTAATTACTGTAACCGTTGAACCCCGCTTCATGATGTCGAGTTTTGAAAACAATAGTTCATGGACATAAAATTCATCTAAATACACGACTTTAGTAGATGATTTCACTTGAATTAACTAAAATTGTGGCTTAACACATGTAAGGAAAAAAGTCTACAATATTCCAAGCACTTCCTCCATGCTGGAGCAAAAACAGACTTGTCACAAGATGGCGTGAAAGCTTCTTGATACGAATATTAGTCTATATTCACCACCTGTTGCACGCTCGTGTTACAATATTCAAATTAAGTCTCGTATTCTGACCCGAGCAACCTCCCCTTAGTCAGCCTCGAACTGGACACAAGACTTCAGGGATTTTGTATCCTTTATTTATGCATGCCAATAACTTATAAGTACTTTATTTTCATGAATGAAGTACGAACGTCCACACCTCCCAGCTCATTCTTCTAAACCCACTCTTTTAAGCAGGCAAACAAACACACGTTTATACACTGAAACACATCGATCATGATTTTCTAGAATAAAACGTGAAGAAAGCCTTTAAACAAAAATTTCGCTTGATTTTCATGTTCTCAAAATCCTGTCGAGTGGAGTTGGCTGTTTTCAAGGTGTGAGCCAAGCAGGTTTAATGATCTACTTGATCGTTTTAATTGGCTAATTACCTGTCCTGAGTGATAATCGCTGGAAATTATAGCTATCCCCCACCTAAATTTTTTTCAGTAGGTTCCTATGAAACAAGCTGAAACGAGCACCGAGTTTCACCTGTTGTCTCACCTGTCTCTACCTGACGCTTCCTACCAATCAGTAGGTGTAGGAACAGAAAAGCTGTGGCTGCGGGGCAAATAGTTCTGTCTCGCTCCTTCCATCACCACCAGGTGAAGGGAGACAATCAGCCTCACAGCTTCAGCATGCATCGCGCGTGCTTCATTCTTTTTTTTTTCCGTCTCTCTTTTTTCGCTTCTGTGCTTTAGTTGCCTGTATGCATGCATGCGTGAGAGTGCGATCACTGTCTCGAGCGGTATGGTGGTAATAGCTACTCATAGAAAGGAACTCATCCTCCGCATCATTTTTTCTTCGTGTGCGCGTGTGTGGGAGGATGGGTTGAGGGGGTAATCCCCACCAGAGTGTTGGCTCATGAAGATGATTAAGGAATCATTTGTAGCTCCATCTCTGTTACTTACATCACGCGAAAAATAATATCTAAGACACAAAAAAAGCTACGATGCTATCTATTCAGAGGTAGACCTCAGACCCAAAAGCTATTTGTTACAAATTTCATGAAGAGAAGATGCTAAGAAAAAAACGTAAAAAAAAATATGCTCTTTGAACAGTCCCTCTCATAAATCTTTTTTTGGGGAGAGAGAACAACTAACTTCAAAAAAAGTATGTTTCGGATGTCATGGTAGAAAAGCCTTTTCGTTTGTCTTTGTCATCATCTTTTATCTGTGTTTTGGTCGACTCTACCTACCGACAAGCACATAGCACTCTTCTGAGGAGTCGTGACTACCGTGGGTGGTTGAACACCGGAAGATTTAAATCGTGCTGGACCTGAGAGAATGAAGGAATTTTCTTTAATTATCCAGTGTCGGGAAAGATAAGACAGAAAGAGAAGGAAGCGGTATGCAGGCAGGACCAGCAAGAGTGCAGGTAATCCAAACACACAGAGGTGGGAAGATGCGCCCATGGTCTGGCTCAGACCGGGTGCATAAACACCCCGGATCGCAGGCAAATTGTTTTTTTGTGGGTCTGAATGCCCTTTTGGCGTAATCTCTGTTTATCTGAATGCGGTCTGAAGCTACTCCAGTCAGATGAAGAGACAAGCAGCAAGATACTGCAAGACCTCGGTAGCAACTCCATGTACCTAATGAGCGGTCCTGTTGTGCGTTCACCTTGTTGTTAATTTAGGGAAGGATATATCGACAGAAAGGTGCATATTTCATAGACTTGCATTGTCCATGTGTGACAACATGGTAAACGTATTCTATTTTTTTAAACAATATTCCATTCCACAGACTACACCATTCACCAACACTTTCCCTCTAAACTCCATTCTTAAAAAACTTATCAAACATTGAATTACTTATAGAATGTTCGATAGTCCTAAATGTCAAGCCCCCCAAAAATTTTCAATATCCCATTGTACTGACAAATGTTCTGGCCACATATTGTGACAAAAAAGTTTAGACTTAGACTTGTTGACCTAAATGTCCAATGTCACAACTGCTTGCCCACAAGCCATTATCTTCTTAAACTTCCATGGATACACAGCTTTGCCAAACTTAATCAAACTTTACACGAAATCACAAAGGCTTTAAAGGTGTAAATTATACATTAAATAGTCTTCAAGAACCCTTTTAAATTTGTCGACAAACACTTTACAAGCAAATTCTTTATCAGCAGAAGACTTCCGTTTACATAAACCTGAAACTGTTTTCAAGGTGTTATCTAGACGAGAAATAAACCTTAACTGAACGCCAATAACAATAAAAGACTGAAGGCAGCAGCTGGCGGACTTTTTTAGGATGTATCAAACGGAAGAAAAGGGAATTAACGGGTCTGCGTTGTTCACGGAGATACGGGGGCGCTGCATGCCATGGTCCATCAAGCAGGGGCTGTGAGATTTAATGACACATCAGAGGTTATCGTTCTTGTTTGATTAACTTTGGCCCTCAGTCGTCTTTGAACTTTGCAGCTATCAACACCTGTGTGAGTTTAGGCGTGTTAATGTGTTAATGAGGGTGCTTTGAATGATAAGGGACAATGCTTGAGTTCTTAGAATGATGGTAAATGGTGTCGATAAAGTGAAATTTAAACACAATAAAACACTTGCATAAATAAATGCAATGTGTTTCTGAAATTAAATATATTTCTGTGACAAGCTACTTCTTTCTAAATTGCTTTGAGTAAAAGAGGAATCAGTGGTGAGACATCTTTTATCCAGTCACGAGGATGATTTAAGGAACAAAGATTGCAATTATTTTGAGACAGTGATCAGTAAAATATCCTACACAACTTTGTACAAACACAACGATCGATATATATCTTTGTGTATTAATTACAGTTATTTGCTATGTTAGGCGATGGTTGTGATAATAAAGAATTTCATGTTTAAGTTAACAAAATCTTTAAACTGTTTTAATTTTTCAAAGCTGAGGAAACAACAGTAAAAATCAACAACATGGAACCATGAAAGGAAAAGAACTGAAAAAATATAATACGAACTGTGTAAAATAGAATAAGGTGCTAAATATTCATGGGTACTTAAGATGAATATTGTTTGCAAAACTCTCAAGCTCTTCAATGTTTATGGGTCAGTAAAGCCGCGGTGCTCCCAGACATCATGATACCCGCATTCAAAGAGCACTAATATTAGAACTCCTGTGAAGTAGGTGTGGGATGTCATGATATTGCGATATAAAGTTCCTTTTTTTCCTCCCCATATTTTTATACAGAAAAATGCACAGGCGCACACACACACACATCTCTCTCACACACACACAGACGCACGCATGCACGTGCTCACAAGCACATAACAAGAAATAAAGAAATTATTTCCCATAAATCCCCGCTTATATGTTCAGCACAAATTTGGTTTATTACGAAAGAAATAAAAAAGAAAAGTCGTAGAAGTATGCACGCACACTCCACATCTGCTTGTTTTATTTACTTCTTCTTTACGATACAAAATGACTGCGGGTGCATTGTGTCAACGGCATATAGATATAATGAAGATGCTGTCAAGTTCCTATTCACCCCTTGACAGCTATTTAGGCTGCCTAATAAAACATCCTTACAGACAGAGTGACACCAGGTGTAAACCATGGAAACAAAGGCAAGCAGAAGCACTTAGACTTAAGGACCAAGAGGAATGCCACATCAAGTAGTTTTTGTTTCTTTCGAGTTCCGAACCGTGTAGTGATCAGTGCTGACATTAATGTGCAGTCATAGTCACACACAGAGATAAACTGCCCCCTGGAGGCAGCCACCTGGATTTCATCCGAATCTTCTCGGGAAATCCGATGGACGAGCAAGGAGGAGACAGATGCCATTTTAACGAACCACGACTCGCCTCAACAACAGCCCCAGACGTCGCGTCCCCGTCTGATAGGTTGGGCGTCTGGACGGTTCGCATGACGTAATGGGAGTACAACCAGTCTGGCTGCTGTTCGTTTAGATGACGTCATGTCTGCCGTTGCCAACCTTCTCAACTTCCGCTTTCACAACACGCCATCGACTGGGTCGACTTGGCTTTGGCACTTTCCTTTCCAGCGGGCGGATTTCTGTGGCATTACTAATATGATAGTTGGGTGGTTGTTCTCACTGGATGACTATTTTGGACAAGCACATCGCCGTGACAATGCGTCATCGTTTATTGCTCAGATCTTATTATTTGACAACAGGGCCGTAGCCGCTACTGCCTCTAAAAAAGGAGCTTCTTCGTTAGGTCCTCATGCAAATTGGGAAACAGAGACCTTTATATATGAGCTTATGTTAGTTTATAGTGCGTTCTTCTTGAATTTCCTTTTGTAGTAGTTAGTCAGTGCCTAACTCCTTACCCCACTTTCAACTATCTCTGGAGTCAGTTTGGTCGTAGGGTGGACAGGTATCGAACGACCCCGTTTCTAGGCTCACATTCCAGTGCTCTAAAGACTTTCCTGTCCACTTTCCAACACATGTCAGATGTACAAACCTTCGGGAATCTCACATAGAGCATAACCGAATACTATTACTAATAATAATAAGAAGAAGAAGAAGAGCCAGTTTGATACCCGTAGTGTTTGATTGCAGTGTTTCCTCCCATTGACCTTAGAGCTGGGGAAGGTACCAGCGAGGGAGGAGAGACAGACACCCACGCATTTGCCCCGAGAACCCGAGATAAATGGAGACAAAAGTACTTCACTTTCTGAAGACCGTAAGGTCACAAAACTTTCTTCACCTTATAGTGTGAAATTCTAGTACAGGGTCAAGCACCGAGCGCTTTGCACAGATTTGGAGAAACATAAAATTTACTACAGGAAGATATGCAAACGGGGATTGTCCAAAAATGCACGTAAAATGTACTCTATTTAAAAAAACTGAGGAAAGAAGCAAATATCAACGTTCTTATCTAACGGATCTGCTCGTCCACTTTCTCACACCCATCTGAGTATTTAAACCCTGGGCAACATTCGGCTGTTAGCCCCACCACTGTCCCTCCCTCCATCCAAGGCAATGAATGAACAAAGTTAAGGAAGTCTGGTCTCGAAGGTGTGACGCACAAGTTTTATTGAAGCGTTGAAGGTGTGACAGTTGAAACATTATAAGCTGCCACTACACTCCTCCCTCCCTCCCCCACCTGTAAACTGTTTGACTCATTTGTTGAAATTTCGGTTCAGAGAGGTTTTATACTCTACGACAGGTACACGTCTTTGAGGTGCAACATTTGCGAGCTACCCAGGTTAAGTAGACCAAGTGGCTGAGGAATTAAACTCGGGAATGAAGGAAAGGGATAGATGAAAGAAGGGACCATCCTATAAGTGAGCCATAAGTAAAACTCGGAGCGATGTTAATGAGCAAGCTTAGTTCCGTGAGTAAAAACTTGACGGCAAGTGGGAGGTAGCTGGAGAGTACAGCGTGTATTACTAAGAGCCACTAATTACCGTCTAAAATTTGAGAATTATTCTGACAGGTGCAGTCCTCAGAAATGTATAATTTTTTTTTTCTCTCTCTCTCTTATATATAAACACATACATGCTTTGTGTGTCTGTGTGTGTGTGTGAATGTCTGTGTAAATGTGCTGCTTAATGTAATTTTCTAGATTTTTGTCGTTGGGTAGTAAGGTAAGATAGACCACACTTTTCTATGGAAAATTTTTCTTCTTTATACATTGCTCATCTCATCTCTACATTCCCCTGGTCATCGTTATGCGATGTTATACGAAGGTATTGCTTCCAAATTCCGTGTCTTTCCCTACACACAGTAAACCACTCACAGTTCATTGCCCTTTTGGTCAGTAAACTTTATACCTACGTGTTTCCATGTTTTTGATGGGTCCTTAAATCCCTTCCTTAGTGTGCAGACACCGAATCATCTGCCGACGAAGCGAAGCACGATGCTGATGCGATAGTGGGCGCAAGGTGGCCTGGGATATCGCGAACAGATACGTCACCTCGATAAACACTACATACTTACAGTTCTACATATCGGAGCCAGCCACATGTTTATTACCCACAGGCAAACGCTTGCTACCAATTATCAGTCTCGGGTAGTCTGGAAGAGGTTTCTTAAAATTACTTTGTTAAAGGAAGTTGGAACCTCAAGGCCGATTCCTTTGGTTCCTCGCGGTTCCAACTGCGGAAACAGACCGGGTGTGAGGCCCAACATAATCGTGAGACATGTCACACTTTTTGATAAATCACCAGGGCAAGCATCCGAGCAAGAAGCCAGAGTGGGGAAAAAAAATGAATCTCTTACCCCGCCTCTTCTTCTCCCTCTCTCTTTCTCTCTTACTCTCCTAAAAACGTTTCTTATTTACTGCTCTTCAATTATAAATGTCAGACAATGATATATAAAATATATTTGAGTCAGGGAAAAAAAAACATTCCCTACAGACACCGACACCTCTATAAAAATTATTTTCTACAGGAGACGTTAATAATTGCTGTTTGTATTAATCAACTCTTTTCAGACCTGAAGCATCTCCAAAAAGTTTCGCGCTTCAACGGTATTTCCAACAAGCCGGGTACAATTTAAAAAAAAACTGTTGTAGGTGATTCCTTGCACGTTTTCTTCGGTTAATGAGGAGGTGGTCGAGGTGCCAGCTAGTCTGCAAACTCTTCCTGTAACATGCAAGAACGTGTTACCTGGTTAGCCTGGCCAGGTGTTCTCAGTTCTGGTCTCAAACCTGCTGCGCTGGTGCTGAGTGTGTGGAAGAACGTGCAGCTCGCTGTGCAGCAGTCGCATCCCCTGACGTGCAGCAGCACCAGCCGCTGTCTGGATGCACGTGATCACGACAGTGTGGGCAAACCTCGCGTTTCCAACGGCAAACACAAATGGCGGGGCGCTCCTGGACCTGTAGGGCCACTGCGCCCTCTCGCCGATCCCTAATCGCGCCCCACCCGGGGTCACAACCTTTCTCCCAACCGCTGCACCCCACACCGACTGGTGGGAGGTAATAGCAGACAGTCTTTTATTCTCTCCTTACATGGTTGTGTTAGTCTTTCGTCTGCTTAATTGGTAGAACTACAGATCGACATCCACATCGTAACTCAAACTCAAAATGAACGTTTTTGTCACAGAAGCTTGCATGTGCACACGTTCGTACGCACCCACGCACGCGCTCGCGCGATAGAGAAGAGTAGAGTAAAATAGAGAGCATGAGACGAATTTATTTCTTGAGCTGCACCTGTTCCCTCCGGACTTCAATCTACCTGAAATCTATCGTATAACATTGTCACCAGATATATATTTCTTGTTTGCGGTGGGAAAGTTATTTTAAACCGTTTTATAACTCCAGGTGTAGAGTGTAAAAATAATCCGGGACAGAAACGGCTCCATCACCTAAAGCATCTCATCCAGACCGCTCTTACCATCGTACTTTCCCCGACAGCAGCTCCCCCTTGCTGTCAGTCGCTCACGACAGCCTCGGTCCCTCTCGGCTCCAGACGCCATCAAAGACGAGACGTCACAGGGGAGCAATTTGCTTCCTTCTTCCGCACTTCTCTCATTTTATTTTCTCCTCCAGTCCGCCTCGTTTCCCCTCTTACAGCCACTATCCGTGTAAAAGACCGGCGATACGTTATTCTAACACCTCGTAACGTTTGCAGCGGTAAAGTCTGGAACCATTAACAGAAATATAACTCCAGCCTAGCGGTCTGGGGAAAAAAACTAACGAGTTGTCTATCTTGAACGGGTGGCTCCTAGCATCATAAGCAAAGGAGTAAGTCCAGGGTTAAAAGTCAAGTTCACCGAGGGATGTTCATTAGTTTTGTGTATTGGCACTGGAATTCATGAAAGTCTTTTAGTCCACGACATGTCTAGTTTTTGTGCATTCAAGCACCTCTCTCAGTTCGTTGTAACTATTGCTGATTTGCAGTTGTAAAAAAAAAAATAAATAAATACTGAAAATAATGCCAAAAACTGTGAAACAGTATAGCTGGTTCTCAGATTCATAATCGGGCCTGGTCAGGAATGTTTTTCGTAGATAGAAAGCTTGATCTGTTTCTTATATACTAACCCCTCGTCTTGATCATTTGCTGTATTTTTTTTACTACCATTTGTTTGTCTTGCATTTTGTTGTGGTGATGGAATTCTATGCATAAACATCGAGGACAATGGTGGTGGATGAAACTACGCTGGGAGCGGCACACTTCACAATCGTGTCCGCAGCTCGTAAAAGCGGTTGTGCATCATAACCAAAGGTATGTTTGTTATGTATCCTGATACATGTTTGTTACGTATTTCAGAGTTTGTTAGTCTACAGATAAACACGGCTGCGCCAGCCGTACGTATGGCTGGTCCTGTCTACATGCATGATATTCGATATGAGTCATGGAGGATCCCCATAGGCTATCCCTCGTCCTTTTGCAGCAACATCTACTTGTCTGGTGTGAGGAGCGGGTGGGCTAGGCTCCGCATCCTAGGACCTGCCGTACACCTGTCTGAAGGGGAGGGAAGCGATGTGCCTAGCCCAGAAAGCGCGACAACCCACTGCGATCCGGGCGAGACTGGGTGAGATAATAAGACTGATGTATAGTGAAATGAATGAGGCGTTAGCTGAAGAAAAAAAAAATAGAAAAGGAACACTTGAGATGATGTGCTCTCAAGAGGAAGGGACGGTGAGTCTTGAAAAGAGATCGCCCTTTGTGCAAGATGGAAGGAAGTGCTTCGGGTCGCTGCGTGCAAGAGGTTACTAGTGAGACGGAGGAACGTGCTAATCATCTGGCATAAAGCTTTAATTTTGTTTACAAAATCTCCTTGGCGTCTCAGAAGTGCTTTGAGAACTAAACGATTTGTGAACAAAAATGAGAGGTCAAACTGCTGCATTTGTGAAAGTATGTGGAGCTAGCTTCTTAAGCCTTTTCTTTCATCTTCTTGTTTGTTTGGTTATACTCTGTCGTTCTCGAGCTGCCATCATGTTTTTACTTTTAATGTTGACTAATAATGTTTCTGCTTAAATTTCTTGTTTGTATTAGATTTTAACTATTTCACTATTGCAGGTGGGTTTTAAATGTTTGTGTTTTTTTTTTTTTTTGAAATCCACTCATGTAGTTTGTATGTTATTGCAGTAAAATTTTGTTCTTGATTTGGTTTGTTCAAGTTTTAAAGTTAAAATAAATAATTGACAATATTTTGTAAAGCAAATGAAGACATAAAAAAGCCTTGAACATTTACACCCCTTGACGATTAAAACAAGAACATTCTTTGAAGTCTGTAGTATTGGTGGTGCAACACGAAGGTTAACTTAGTTAAATCAAACATTTATGCTGACAGCCGTTGTTTATGTTAATCTTTTTTTAATGTTTCTAGGTGTGTAGAGGGTGCAAGATCGTCCTGATTGCACTTTAATGTTCTGGTTTACTAGGTCATCCATCATTCCAGCAGCAATCAGGAAGACAAAGAAAATGTCTGCATGGTAACGAGCATCGAGTTATTTTTCTGTCCAAAAACTTTTAAAAATCACATTTAGCTATTGTAGAAGGAGTCATGTGCTCCAAGAGTTCTCACTGTTGGGTCACGTGGGGGAGTGGCTGTTTTACGGGAGTAGTTCAAGTCGTTACGTTTTGACATCAACGGAAATAACGACGCCAGAGGATGAGCATTCATTCCCTCTTCAGCTGACTCACAAAGCCTTCAGAACCATGTAAAAGGCAGCCCACAAAACATTCTATTCTACTGTTTTCTCCGGGCATATATTATCATGTGGTACAGCAAAAAGTATGTAAGAAAACAGTAAAAGTAGATGGTCTAATCCTGTCAAGGGAGTTAACTGCAAGTGGTTCACAGTGTCTAAGAAACGACATGTAGAAGGCGTGCCCTGCCTCGCCCTCTCATCTTCACAATATTTTTACCGCCATAATAAACGGGTGTGTACAGTGGGCAGGACTCATCCAGCTACATACCCGAGTTTGCCTCAAGCCGGCTACCACGTACTCCACAAGTTGAGTTATTTATTTACTGAATACTGCAGCTCCTCCAACTAAATAGCGAACCCATTATAGACTTCGTCAGACAGTCGTAGTCTTATAAGCAGACTGTTACTGCATACTGTACTGTGCGAAACTATTGGTAGAATCCTGTTACATATTTAGTATAATACTGAAATAAACCTGACAGCCACTTTAAACTCAGAAATTTTAAAGAAAACATGACACAATTTCCTACACTTTATAATTGTAGACTTTCTTGCAGTTTGATGTTATCAGAATTTTTGTCTGCCTTATATTGAAGTATCTTATACATTGAAAAAATAATTATTTGCAGAAATAAATGGTGAATATTTAACAAGTTGTTAATGTGTAGCTATTGGAATGGCAAACTTGTGCAAACATGGTTCCAGAAATACGCAAACTTGAAAAATTGGAGACTTGATACAGCCACTTTAATGTTTCTTTAGAAAGCACTTACCTACGGTATATACAACGCAATTCTCTAGAGAAGCCCTTAGCATGGGACGCCCGCATCTGTCAGCATTATTCGCCAGACAATATAATGAGTCATCACTCCTAGGAGATCTCTTGTATTTAAAATAACAACAACGGAGAAGTCAGCCAATCCTTCCTTCTCTGCATGGAGAACCAATGCCCGAGTTACTTCCCTTCTGTACTAGATTCTCTCCCCTGCGCCCACCCGCTGACATCGTCACTTCCTGAAACCTCATCCCTCAAATACACTTCAAACTGCCCTGGCTAAGGGAAGAACTCACGAAAGAAAATCCAGGCAAATTCCAGGCCCGCAAAACTTCTTTTCAATCGTCAACAGTAGACAGCTTTGTGTGTAGACATGGTGTCTAGCTTCTGCCTCTAGCCATGTGTCAGCTCACTGGGGCACTTTTTTTCCCTCCTGGAATCGGCACACCTCAGGTCATTTTGCATTTAATCAAGAAATCTTGGCGAAGTCTGTAGTCTTACTTCTGTCGACGCTTCCTTTGATATTTGAGAATATTAGAAGTCCCGTTCATTTTCTTTTTTTAGTGTGGTCAGGGGCTTTGAAAGGTTCTGGCTTTGAAAACGAAATGATGCTTCGCACAGATTTTCAAACATTCCCATCATGCAAGGCTTACTCAGCTGGATATCTTTATTCCGATGTAAATCAACAGAAAGACTTTTTTACAAGCAGCTGACGGATTTAAGATATGTAATCGTTCAGCGTTTTCTTGGTCCGTGTACACTGATTGCAGATTTTTTGAGAAAACGAAATGCTTACTGAGGCTTCCAAAACTTGATAAAAGTAAAACCGATTGTAAAACAGTTTTTAAATTCAAATTTGTTGTTTTTTTTTACGGTTCACTAGTTTCTGAGAAAGCTCTCTATGCGTATGTTCTGTATAGTCTAAACTTCAATTTGTGCCCATGATTAGGTAGGAGGCTTTCGAGTGATTAGGAAAGTGTGCCACGGTTTCACACAAAGGACAAAAATGGATTTTGTTTTAAATAAACATTTTGTATAACTTGAAGGACATCGTTTAAAAAATCCCAAATCCTATTACAAGCTTATGATGTGGCATACTAAACCTTTATAGCATCAAACACTTGGCAAACTGTTCAAAAACAGCACAAAACAATTTGCGAAGAATGGTGTGAGGATACGCAGAGGTGAAAAGACGAATAAACACCGTAGGAAACATGATGCTTTAAATAAAGTTGATATCTCATGATATACCTTAAAATAAGATACACAAAACAGTTTGCAAAACATGTTGAGAGAAGTAAACCGTATCGCTTTGATTGGAAAACAAACATTACAAAACATCGCCAAACATTGCTTTTCGTCCTGGCAACATATCAGTTCCCTTCATCTCTACAAGGTATATCTCCTACACGTCAAGCAACTTTCCAAACTACTTCCGGTCCAACATGAAGCCCAGGGTAGGTTTTAACCAAGCAACAAGCTTTTCTAAAGGAATATGGGCAATAAAGGCAGTCTGGGTGACAATGATTAATACTGTCCGATGCCAACGATAAAAATCTTCAAACAGCACAGCTCGTGGAAGCCAGACACCTGTACGCAAAAGGTAGGAATCCATCAAACTGTAGGGTGTGGGACGTTCGGTTTAAGGTAAAAACATTTGAACTCGCACGTATCTATTGGATAAAGGAAGAGCATTTTGGACGAAGAACATCTAAATGTTTAGCGTCTACACAAAAACTTGTATACACAAAATCGATTAGAGTACGACTTACTTCTCTTTTAAAAATTCTGCGAGACCGGATGTTATCGTGTGGATAAGAGGAGATACAGAGGACTAAGTGAATCACGGGTGAGTGAGGGTTAATCAGTGAACGTGTCTTTGGCCAGGAAAATGACCTTGCCTGAAAATAGATTCTTCACCCTCCAAAAATATGTCAATCTGTAAACGTTTGAGACAGGGAGAATTTCCGAGCTTTTAGTTTTCAATTTTTGATATACCGGGTGCATTCGGTGCATTTACGTCACCTGTTGAGGAGGAGACAGGTGGGTCTGTGCGATCTCGTCTATTTGTGGTGGGTCTTGAGACTAGCCGGAGGAATTCAATGGTTCAGAGCACAAAAAGCTTCGTTATTCGTTGCCTCTCAAGCATTCTTTGTTAACGAAGCGAACCGACCGCGCCTGGTGTCTTGAAGGTTCAGACAGATAGTGAGTAGTTATGGTTTATTAGCGGCTTTGCCAGATCTTTTTTTCATAATTCGTCACTTGTCGCATCGATGCTGGAATCAGAAAAAGTGATAGAAACAATGAATATACCATTGTGACATTTCAGAACATCCCGTCCTGAGAGGTTTTGTATAATCTTGAAAAATGCCTGGAACCTATCAGGGCATTATCTTTTAAGAACATTTGACTTGCCCTTTCTAGTGTAGACTTTGCAAGAATTCTTGGAGGAACACTGCACATTTGTTCTTCAAAAAATGACGAGATATCTGGACGGAATTGCTTTCATTTGAATGTTGCCTCCAAACGCTTGGTGTCTAGAATTCCACAAGATAAACAGACGCCGAAGTGGGGGGAAGATCGGCAAAAAAATTTCTTGAAAAGAACATTTTTATTGTCAGGAAACCGGTTTGGGATTGCTTTCAACATTTCTGGAGTCCAGTTATAATGCAAGATTGCATAAATTCTATCAATACTGAGTCTGTCTTTAGGAATTTTTTCAAGAAATGAAAGAAGACATTGCTACATAAAATAGACACATTCTTACAAGTAAACCTATACGACATAACTTTAATGAAGAAAAAAAGAATTATAATAATTGTCCTTGTGTTCATCGTCGTCGTCATTATCATAAAAGCAAAGTAACAAAAAGAGAAACCTACAAGGCAAACAAAGACGTCAGAGAACTAAGATGGAACCCGAGGGTTTATATCTTAAGAAACAAGACTGATGAGTGCGATGAAAGAAGGGAGAGAGGTGGAAAGAGTCAGTCGCCCTGAACCCATCTTGACACCAAAAACTAAAAAAAGCTAAGGCAAAACTGAGCTTTATTCATGCTAAAGTGAAAAAGTAGACAAAACTGAGTTTAAATGTCATGATAAAGTGGGAGGCAAAACCCGTTTGTTTCTGAACGTAGGAACAGTAGTGCTCTTTCAAGCTCTGGTTTCTTAGATATGGAAGCTGAGGACACGATGAGTTGTATCTAACATTTAAAAAAATGATCCCACCTGAGCCAAATACATTTTTCTTTACATATTTCCACAACGGCAGAAAAATTAAAAAAAAAAACACGACGCCGATTTGGCACATAATGAATATACCTGAAGCAAAGCAAAGTCCACAATCTTTCCTTCAAATCTTTTAAAAAAAATTCACACACCTTTAAAAGTCGTTTAATAAATCGTCTCCTTCATGTCAAAGTGATAAATCTGTGTTGCATTATGCTGCTTATATTCCTAAGGGGCTTATCGTTTCCCAGTCTTGCAGCTCTTGGAAAACAAAGATCAAGCAAACAGTGCTGTGTGTGTCTTAGGGGCGAGTCTGAATGTCTTCAACGCACTCCTCTTCAGTTCCACCCATCACTGACAACTGATGTCGAGATTCTGGGTAGAATGCACAGCAATACCCGAATCGAAGTAAAATGCTATAAAAAGTCGCCTTAAATAACTTAATTGTTCTTCTGTAAATAGGAAACAATGGTGTAGTACATCTATAAATTTCTTACTTAAGTTGATGATGTACCGCGAAACTATTTTTTAAAGTATGTTTTAAAGAAATATATAATGTTTTTATCCCAATTCTTGGTGTACTACAAAAATCCGATTTTACAAATGAGATTTAAAAATGACCAAATTTATTAAATCAGTTGTTGATGGACGTCAACTGACACAATATAATTATTTGTTTGTAGTCACTAAACTTCCTTAATCTAGTTGGTGATGCGCTAAAGCTGTATTTATTAATGTGGTTTATAATACCTAAATATTTACAACGAGGCTATACAACTTTTGCCATGGACTTACCCCGGACGAACAATGCAAGAAGACCCTAGATACCATAGTCATTGCCGGGCAGTCGTTGCTTTACAGGTTTCACTATAATTTGACAAAGATCGAGGCAAGACAGTCTCTGAGCTGTTCTTTGAAGCTGCCTATCATCGTGCTCCATTAGACTTTCTTTGACATATTCACGCCTACCGCAAGTTCTGGACGACTGGGGCTGCAGACACTTGGCACTTCATGAAATCCACTGGGAGACAAGATGTTTTCAGACTGTCTGAACATCGTCTGCCACGGAGATATGTTTCATCTGTCACCATCGTACACACACCCACGCTCCCACCCACAGGAAGACCGAGCAGTTTCACCTAGCATCTGGCAGAGCAAGGCAGGGCAGGTCTTAGTGTCTACAAAAAACAGTTGCAGACATCAGATCGGCCTCAAATGCTACCATCCATTTTAATTTCGGAAACTCACTAGACGATGCCCAACCCACATAATTTTTTTTCCTCTTTTTTGCCGTTATTTGCATTTCTAGCATTTCAGTTGAGCTCAAAAAGGTCTTCTAAGGATTAAATTTTCATGAATGATTATACTGACCGTGTGTGCATTAGTGACGGAGGGATGAACATGTTTAAGGAATCGTCAGGCGTGAATGTAACCTCAAGAAAGTGAATCAGACACTTGCAGGACTGCCATCCAGTGATTAATGATTTTTAAAAAATTATGCCACGCGTGTGTCAGTCAATTTTGTTTTTCTTAGACATTCAAGGTGTAAAAAAGTGTTTATATAGTATTAGAACCTCTGTCATGAAAACTGAGTCCACAGTTAATATTCTTTAAGTTTTCTTTTTTTTTCTACATGCGTGTTTGGCAATGTCTCATTCACTTCTATACTGCGCTTTTCAGCAGACATTCAACGATGCAAATACCTTAAATATATAACGAACATTAAGTTATACATAGGCAGTCAAGCAGACAAATTGCTTTTATTCTTCCTTCCCTCGGTTTAAAAGGGACACGCACGCGAACCAACGCGCACATAATCTGCTCACCACAGTCGTGCTATTTAAGGCGGCGAGGTATTAAAAAATCGTCGGAGTGGCGATGATAGAGGTGCAAGAAGAGGAGAGACGGATTGCCAGCAAACCCATGATGATTGAAAGTCGCGCCACTCTCCACCGCAGATGTAAATATCATTCTAGGAGGACTTGAAAAACTGAAAAGCAGACCTCGGGTTCTTGAAGATCCACTGGGGAAAACGAACACGCAAGGAAACCGCCATCTCCTGAAGTCTGGGGTCGACTTTAACGGACAGAAGGGAAAGCGGTCCCATATAATCTTCCTGAGGTAGGTAGGTGTGAGGCAGATGTTGGGAGGGGAGAGGATGGTATAGATGTGACGAGCAGACGCTGAATACCGGTCAGAAATTATTTCGCTTTTTAAATCATCAGATATTGTAACCACGCAACGAAGCAAGCTGAGACAAATTCCGGTCCTTTTGCTCTCTCCAGTGTCCATCCCATGATTTCAATAAAAACATTTTATTTAATGTCCACATGGTTTGACCCAGACGTACTATATGTCTCACCTTGGGAGTCAGAAGGGCAGACTAGAACCTTGAGTAAACGCAGTTATATAGGAAACGAACCAGTCAGTCCAGAGTAAACTACCTCAGTAAATTACTGAGAAAAGGCAAACCTTCTGAGAAAAAAAAGAAAGAAAGAAAGAAAGAAAGAACGAAACAAACAAACAAACAAACAAGAAAGAAAGAAAGAAAGAAACAAACAAACAAACAAACAAACAAGAAAGAAAGAAAGTTTTCGATCGCTTACTGTAACACTCTCAAACCCACCTGTGATGTCGGACGGAAGTGTAATGACCAGCTGAAGTCCACCCTACCTGTAGCACGCGCCGGAGGGCAGTAGCAGCATCAGGAGCACATACCTGCAGGCAACGAGGAGTCTGCAGTGCATGCCATGCCAGCGCAGTTGTCAGAGCCTGGTGCGTCACTGCTGACCTGACCTGACCTGACCCAGGCCAATCAAACGAGAGCAGATCGTCGGTGTCCGCCTTCCTTGTGCCTTGCGACCATGTAAGTACACTCCCGAGCTCGGCGTCCTCTCTGGGTGCCAATACGGGAAAGTCATCCCATACAGAACCCCGTGACCTTTGCCCTCTTGGCGTTATTAACCCGTAATTTAGACCCTTCTCGTCACCAGGACAACGTTACATCACTGGTTGCATAAAAATGCGTACATTATACATGATCTAGCGGCTTAAACTTCTAAAAAAATTCATTTCTTTATAAGAAAACTAACAAAATTCAATAGTTAGCATTTTCTGCATTATTTAAATGTCATTTACATTTTTATGTTATTGATTGGGTCTTTTTGACACTCTCTGGGAGAACTCCCCTCGGCACCTCCATACTTCTCTCGGGATTGCAAAAAGTAGGAGAAATGAGTTGTTAATGAGGTGCAGGGATCGGTAGTGGACGAAAAAAAAAAATAGAGAAAAGAGGAGGGTACAATCGTTTTTAACAGACGAAATGAAGGCAGTTTACGACGCGAAAAACAAAAACAACAAATAAAAAAGAAAAAAAAAGGATGAAGGCATTTGTATGTTTCTCTCACTTAAAGAGGCGGAGAGACAAAGGGAAGCCAAGATGCGAGCAAGGACGGGGTGGGCTCATAGGAGTACACATCTACCCTCCAACTATCAATAGCGACATTAGCGCTGATCGAATGAGACAGAACGAGGAGGGGGCAGAGAGGTATGTCTTGTTTCAGGTACCTGACAAACTTCAGGTTCCGACAGAGTGTCAAAGGCACTTTCACCCACTGGTGCGCGAGGACCCAGCAGAACCAGAAAGGAAACCGTGGCCAGGGATCTGAACCCATCTCCTCGAGTCATTTCACTCCCTTTTGTGACGCAAAGAGGGAATCGGGGTGGGTATAGGGGTGGGCGGGAGAGAGTTGGATAAGTCTGTGTTTCTTCATCTTACCTGGCCGCTTCTCCACCAAATGTATTTGTCAGTCCTGCTCGCGGCCATCTGCCAGCACTTGCTAAAGCCACCGTGGCACACATCTCGGTGGATTTTTTTTATATTTTGTTTGATTTACATCATGATGTCTCGCGAAAGGTTTTCGCAGATGTCTGATACATCGTGCAATTTTCAGTCTCAAGTGCCGGTATTTAAAGCAAACTTGTGAAAGCCAAAAGTCTCGACAAACTCAGGTAAGTAGTCATTGCAATAAAAATAAAATAAGTGATTCTCATGAATACAAGTACTTTAGTTGCTGTGACCCAAAGACATACTTGGAAAAATTCTTGGCCTGAATTTGGAGGAAGTGCAGACGTTTGGAACTTAACAGAAAAAGAACTATGTGAAGGAAATGTCGGAGAAAAAAGAACAAAAAGAGTGGAAAGTGGAAAAGTCGGAAGAAAGGAAAAAAGAGTAAGGTGCGAAAGGTGGTTGGTTGGATGGTTGGTGGTGTTTACGCCGTGCCAGCAACGAGGGTTACATCATGGCAGGGCGCGAAGGTGGCAATACTGAGAGAACGAAAATAAAAACAGACAGAGCATCTCAGAGCTGTAAAAATTAAAACGTGTGCATCCACAACAGTTTACAGTCCCCATAAATCTTTAAGATGAATACATAAAGTGAATAGGCACTTACGACATGAACAAGTCACCTTCGCTTCACAAAGAAGGTTTACAGACCCATTACACACTTGCAGTCACCAGGTACGAACATTTCGGAAATAGGAAAAAAGAAAAAGAAAACTGGGGTGGTCCCTCTCGAGTCCTAGACAGGATTCTGTAGACTTTCATATTCAAACATTGTGCATTTTATATTTGTAGTTGCGGATAATGTGCTTTGTGGGGAGGGGACAATTTTATAGGGGAAAAGCGTCTACAAACGTGGGTGTGTGTTGTTATGATTGTATATGTTCTTGCGAGTGTGTTTAGTGTTTGCGTGTGTCTGTGCACTGAGTGCATGTAGTTGCGATTATATGTGTGCGAATGACACACCTGTGTATATGATGTTACGTAATAAATTAAAAAACTAACTCACTTATTTACGATGTTCAAGAAGGCCTCAGAAAAAAAACAAAGAGACATCTTGCATTTGAACAGAAGAAGCGGCAAACACAGAAGCACACCATGATTTTCTGAAACAGTATCACTGACCATCGTGGTGTTTATAGACAGTCTAATGCCAAGAGTATGTTTAAGAAGTTACCTAATATTCTGCAAAAGACTATCTCTTTAAAATGTAATATTTTCCTGATTTTTGCAAAAAGATATCGTCAGCAAGAAAAGTTCTGTAAAGTTGCCGATTTCCGCAGAAGTACATAGAATCAAAGAAAATTTATATTATTTTCCTAACAGTCCACAGAAATAGATACAATTAAAGGAAAGAATAGTCTTCTGAAGTCCCTCAAAAAGGACATTGAAAATATGCAGCAGTTGCCTGAGTGTTCCCCGGGTACCCAGAATTAGAGGATAATGTGATACGCATGACTTAGCTTTCGCAGGTCACAGACGAAAGTATCCAACAGGTCCCTAACATTTGGCAAATGCACTTGGAATAAGAGAAAAGGATGTATTACTCGTGTTGAAATTATAAGCACATGCAAATTATAAAATTGTAAACACATAAGAATAACATCATGAAAAATGTTTGGTTGGAACACGCTGGCCTTTGAAAAATTGGTTGTTTGGCTGTTAAAAATTAATAAAACAAAATTGCACAAAAAATATTTTTGGTGATTTCAAAGTTAGCTGTTGTTGACGCTGAACCTTGGAGTCAACAACCGACACTATCAAAACCAAGTAGCCCAGTCTTATAAACAAATATCACGTGGAGACAGAAAATACAAGGATAAGGATTCTAGATAGTGGGTTCAAAGCTCAAACGAAGGACAACAAAAAAATAACTGCTTAACAGGTCTAACATCTGAAGTTATTTATACCACGCATTTCATGATTTACATCGAAAACCTTATCCGCTAAGGTAATTAATTAGATAATTATAATCTAACTCCTCTCCTGGCAACAAGTCGATATGCTGCAAATACAAACAAGCTCGCCAGTAAACACTTTGTATATCAGCGCCCCTGGCAAGCATACTACGGCCGACAACTCAGACTGTTGACGAAGATTGTCCTGGCCATTTGCCGACGGACAGCTCAAAGGAAGTCCAAGATGAAGAGTTGGATCTTGAGAGCGACGAAGAGCTCTCCTGTGCGCAGGCGCACTGCTTTCCGTCAATTAACGCTGTTACCTTTTTTGTTTTTTGAGATGTTCGTGAGAGGCTTAACAACTACAACAGCATCTACCGATGTTCCGACACCATCCGCAGAGCAAACGAACGTTCGAGGTTTGCGATGATGAAGCGAACCTCCTGCTGTGACAGTAAACAACACAGCGCCACCGCCAGGCAAAGTCTCAAAGCCTTACATCTGTAGCCTCATCAAATGTTTTTCCTCCTTCGATGAGCAGTGTTATTGAATTACCAGCCTCCCTGTCTACTTACATACCTTTCTGTCTATCTACATACCTACCTGTTTACTCACATAATTGTCTACGTAAATACATTGTATCTGTCGGGGATGTGCGCGAGCGCATGATAGGTTGGGGAGGATGCTGCACATAGGTCTAACCTTGTCTAAATATATATTAGAGATCGCTGTAAAATCAAGGTTTCTGGTCAAAGAAGAAAAAAGCACATTCATCAAGTCCACTTTGATGGATTTAGTCAGTGACTCGGGTAACATGATTGACTTTCGATTTTGTCTTAGAATCATTAAATTTACTGTGTAACCAAAGTAACTTCTAAGATTCATGATAATAAAATCTGAAAAGCATTGTACAGCCATCTCAGGTGAGACAGAAGTGAAGAACCGTATGAGAACATTGAAGTAAAGGACTGACTGCAAACGACATAAGATAGAACCAACAACGAACCATTCAAACCAGCCCTACCGCCGACACCTGGAGAACCCCAAAGGTCAAAGTCGCAACTTCTGAGATCTGTCCATCATGTAGAAGGTCCTGGGTCAAGACCCAAGACATGCCAGTGTACAATGTGGTATACAGCAAAACAGTAGTGAGGCAGGTAAGCAAGACTAAATGACCAAAGGCTGCAACTGGTCCAGCAATACCTGTATCCTCACCTGCTCCTTATTCACAAACACGAAATGCCTTTTTTGACCTTTAGCAGGTCGTGCTTGGCTATTGAAAGGTCAGTAAGCAGAATGATAATGTGGAAGGAGATTGTTAATAGATGGTTTATTTATTTTTTCCCCCCGAACAGGCTAGATGAGAAGAATACATTCGAAACAGGATGATAATTTATAAAATCATTTTCATTTGAGGAAAGTATTATTTAGAAAGGGTTACCACACCAGCTTTAAAAAAGGTAATAAACACGAATGATATTTATTTTGTATTTTATATTCTATTTGTATTATACCAACTCAAAATCACCGGAATAATCTCAATTATATGTCATTGTTTATGATACTTAAATTTTGACACACAAAATACACAGAAAATAAAGAACAGCTAGGGAAAGAAACATCAAGTTATGTCCATCATACAAAACGAATCCCATAGCTCCCAGCAGACATCATACATGTTCAGCTCAGCATCTAAGAATGTGTGTAATCACAGGTAGTAATGTGATCTATATTTTAGAACGGTAATGACGTCAAGCCAGGGCTAATGGGAATCAAGATTCTTATTTCAGTCACCTGAAACCTGATAATCTCTGACAACACAATCAAAGCCGCTTGCACAGACCACCATCGTTCACACGAGAAGGGAACACGGCATCCGCACGTGTGTACGTCAACACAGTTTACCTGACTTCAGCCAGAGTCTGTCCGGTGCACGAAGACATCATCAGGCAACCGTGGGCTGCTTGCATACCATCACAACCGGGACAACACTCCCGTCCTAACGACCTGGGTAGACAGACGAGGATGCAAATTTGTGCGGGCATCCCCCCACGAGTAGTGGAGGCCTGCATCAGTTCTGTGGCGGTGAGGCCCACACGCTGCTGCTGCTGCTGCTGCTGCGGTCTTCGCTTGACTAATCTCCATCTTGCTCTCGGCATCATTGCTCGTTACTGTTATCACCACTGCCTCCAGAACCCACAACCTCCGGGGCTCATAAATGCGAGGGGGGAGGGATGCTAGTCGCCGGTAAATGTTTTTTTTTTTTTTAAAGCAAATCTTTGTCGGAATCTGACACGTGTGACTGATCTTTACCCTGAAAAACAAATCACCCTCCACAGAAAGAGGTCAATAGCACGAAGGTCAGGATTGAGGATGGAAAACCATATTTTTAATGGTAATTAGGTGCATCTTTCTACAAATGCGATGTTACGATTTTGACCTCTTTTTTTGCGGCATGAATTTTGAATACTGATGGCGGATATTCATTAAGAATTCAGTGATTCAGGAGAGTCTAAGATTTACCCAGCTAACCCCGCTAGTACTTTAAAGAATAAAGGAATAGTCTCTGTTTTACTGCATTATTGCTGATGCATTTTTATATATCTAGAATGTCACGATGTAGCTGTACAAAATATAAAATGTGGCTAAATCCTGTGGTAAAATACACTTCAAAGTCGTATTCCAAAGGTAACGTGTCGTCAAACAAGCGCATGGACTCAGCCAATCATAAGTTTCGTTACAAGGCATGCAGTTAGCAAAGTCTTTTTTGTTTGTTTTTCATATAATAGAAAAATATTTGTAAAGATCAGGGAAAAGGTTAGAAGGAAGGTGACACTGGAATATTCAGAATAATCCTTTGATCAGCGAAAACCTTTTATTGCTTTACTTTGTATCATCGTACATTTTATCTGTGTTATAACTTTTAGCTCTGTCAAGTCAAGAAATTTAATCGACTAACGAACATTTTTTCAATTTCCTCATTTTTCCATATCCCGCCTCTATCTACCCTTTTGTGTGAACTTGCAATAATAAAATAATATTTTTGTGCCCTTTAAACTTTCTCGTTTCTCGCTAACCCCAAAAAATGTTTATGATTATCCATGCTCGAGAGAGAGCTGAAAATAGTTTTAAATTATTTTATTCAATTAGAAACGTTTATGTCCATGGCAGCATCGTTAAACAGAAATGCCTTTTCTATTCAAACCAGTTTCAAATTCTAGTATATCGGTCAGCAACAAGATTTTACTGTATAAAATTCAGATTGCGTGAACTGTAAAAAAGCACGTGCCATGTTGTGAACAGGTTGATGAACAGTTTCTGCCAGTAACTTGATTCTCGTGCCGCCAGCTCACATTTACACACAATCCAGGAGGACAAAGTTTGCTGGAAGGAAGCTTTCCTGGAAACCATTTATTTTGATAGAAAGATAAACTGTTTGTCCATAAGTTTTCGAGGCTAGACGAAGGCTTGGTGCTATAGATGAAAAGGTGACAACTATTGCAAGAGGCTGATACAGACTTTAAAAAATCATCTAGAACTGGTTTCACCACAAAACGATGAAGGTAGAGAACGGAAGGAAGAGTGCAATCTGAATAAAGGTGAACGGAATTTAAAGATCGCATTTAAACAAGTCTCTACTACAGAAGATACCAACATCCACACTTCAGTTTGTGAGTGTGAATGAAGGATACAGGTGTCTGTAATCAGATGCTCGGCTTATCTCTGAATAGGTTATCTGGCTGCTTGGTATGAATAACCTGGATAAAGGTATAAAAAGTGATGATGGAACTTTTTAGGTCATTCACTGAGATATAAGCTCGACAGAGCACTGCACACAAAAGTGATGCCTGTCTCTGGAACATTCATTTGTATGTGTAAAGTCCTCACCCTAAAAAAAACTTTTCATCTAGATAAAACAGAAGTAGACTGAAAAAAGTATTGCGGGTTTTTTTTTTTTTTTTTTTGCTTTTTTATTTTTTTGCAGAACCTTCACGAGTCTAAAAGTACTATACTGAGAAAGAATTAGCTTCAAATTTAGGAAGAAGGGATTTTGTGAAGCGAGAAAAAAAAAATAAAACACCTCTTTTCTTTTTTTAGGACATTTCTTAAGGATGAACAAAAAACTGAAATCAAGATAGTTTTCAGCTGAAACATATTTTAATGTTATAAATAGGGTACCCTATTTTATTAAAATTGTTGAAGGGCCATATATTTTAAATGACATGCAGTCTTACTTCAAAAAGATTGATGCATGTTATATCATTCAGCAATAACACTATTTAGTTATTTAAAAAATCAGTGTTGATTTTCAGAGGCTTTATTTTTGTCTCGAGCCCGTGATAATCATGTTTAGACGAAAAGAAACATACCTGACACTTTTGTTACTCTTTTATTTTTTAATTGGATTAAAGTATTCATTCAGAATTCACGGAGGCTTTCTGTTTTCTTTCTTTTGCACCATCAAGAAATTTTGATGGAGTGTAATGTAACAGTAATTTTTATCAAGCTACAGTCGTTGTGGTTAGAGTCTTTTAAAAGTTTTTTGTTACTTCAGTATCACCGCCAGACGAACAACTGTAATCTGTAATACATTCCAGTTTGTTTTTTTTAACCGAGAGCGAAATACGAGGGCGGGATGAGGATCAAGCTATCAAGCATCTTTGCGATGAGAACGGTTACGAGCGTTGACTTACAGCATGATGCTCATGATGCCCCTGACGCCTGAATGTCTGAACCACCAAGACTTCTATCATTCTATTAGCACTCGTATGATGTCATGGGCTCGGCTTTCTCTGCCAGCTTTTGATGTAACAATGAGCTTTGACAGACTCTAGTTGGCAAACAAGTGAGGTTTCGGTGGACTCAAGTTATCACGTGTTATGAGAAAGGAAGGCATCTGGTTCCGATCTCTGCGAGGTTTCTTGAACGTTTGCATTTTGTGAAGAGAATATTTACTGACATGCTCTTTGTCTATCACACAGATACATATGGACACGCTTGCAAGCACATTCTCTCTCAAACACACACATCTTTCCATAACAATCTTCCAGAATTAAAATTTATCTTAAATGACTGAGTTGAACTCTTCACAAGCTGTATGTACTATTAACTCAACCTGTGGGAGCTGTACGAACACTATCCAACAGTTTCTGTTTCCAACGTTCGTCAATAATATTTTTTAAAAGTGCTGGGTCTGAGCCTCGAAACAAGCGAAAGAGTGAGAGAGGAAAAGAGGAGAGAGAGAGACGGATGAAGAGTTTGATTCTGTTCAGAGAGGGTCTCAGTAATTGTCACAAGACAACCGTGCGTGGCTCGAAAATAAAGTGTTAAATTATCTCCCCAAAATATTTCCTCTTGACGTCTTTCATCTCAGACGAGCCAGCACCGAGATTGTGCAGAAGCACTTGAGATCCCTGTTTGATTGGCCACCACGGGCCCCCGCCATTACGTCACAGCTACTAAACGTGTTTAGACGTTGCCGCTCCGCCCTGCTCCTCTCTGACCGCCTTTGATAAATGTTTGAGGTTAAAAGGTTTGGTGTTGTCTTTCGAACAAACCGACGCCTTTGAGGTCTTGATTTCTCACTGAATGTTGATGTTGTTGGAGTGGATCGATATGGAGGCAAACCTCACTCGGCACAATGGGACTGATGACTTCAGTGGACAAAGGTCGCTTGATTCTGTAACGATCGTGGTTTGAGGATAACCAATGGACGACTATTTTACTTTACGCGAGGACTTTAGTGTGTACCAAGAGTTAAAGAAGACAGAAAACACTGAACCTTCTTGAATTTTGGATGCAGTCTTCCAAATTTGCCTCTTTACATCTTGAAGATTTTACAACCATGTCGACCAATGAAAAATTGACAACGGCTTCATTCCTACATTTTGTTTTAGTAATAATTCTCTCTCTCTCTTTTTTTTACTAGTCTCTACTTTGTTGCTATTTCTTTGTTGTGGCGCTTTTATTTGCTACAGTTCCCTTGTTTGCTCTCAAAATGGAAGCTGACCAGGAGCGGTCGTAGCCTGCGCATCCTACATCCCTATAACACCACCAACCTTAAGTCCCCGGATGCTCGCCGTTACTGCAAAAATAGAGACAGCTGTCTGCGTTTCTGCAGTGCATGTCGGGATGCTCTTTCTGCTTTTATTAAATTGGGCAATCAGACCTTCAGCTGCACAGCATCTGACATGAATTATCAGCTTTTGTCAGATACAAAATGTTATTTCCTCCTCCATTCCTAAAAAAAATTAAGATGGAAAAGAGAATACAAAAAGAATACAAAAGCAAGGTTGCTCCTAGTAACTGGGAAGGACGTGTAGAGAAGGGCTGAAGGGTGTGCACTCGGATGAATGCGGTTTTGCTTTGGCTAGATCGCTTCTATTTTCTCTGATCTCTCCACCATTACAGATGTTTCATCTCCTGTACTGTGACAGCATCTCAATGTTTGATTTTGCAGTGAAAGTATATGCAGGGACATTTCCAAAATAAACCTCTTGCGTTATGTAACAATAAAACTTTCATGCACATAACACAAAATGAAATCAAAAGGCAAGATACATCAGAGAAGACTATGTCTGCACTAATGTTACACTTAAATGGACATGCTCCTTTTGTACTGCAATAGCATTCATGATAATATGTGTTAATATATGTTCACTTCCTGTTGCACAGACAAATCCTAATGCAGCATTATAAATCATGGTAGCTAATAAAGAAACTGAAGTAGATGTCTTATCTGAACATTTCGATAAATTCGTCTTGGCTTCTGCTCAACTGACAGGCGTGTCTGTAGTGAAGCGAAAAAAAGCTAATGTCACCAAGGCAGGGCAATATATGTAGGTTCTCCTCTCCTCTTATTTTACATACTTTGTTTGTGGGTGGGGCAGCTGCTTTACAGGGATGGACTAGGTCGCCGTGACGTAGCCTAAGCTTCTGACTAGGGTGTGTAGCCACCACAGGTAACCTAACCCTTCTCCCTCATTTTGCTGCTGAAGTTGGTGAATCACTTACTGGATCCTGCACTGTAATTTTTAGCCAGCATTTGTAGCTGGTCATTTACGTTTCTAGTTATGGCGTTGATTAACTGGAAGGCGCTAGTCAATGTCCTAAAAGAGTAAGAGATGGATGACAAACACTTGTAAGAAGGGATTAAGGACAGACCAATGAGTCATTCTTATTCCTCTCCCGAACGGATGGACATCTAAAACGGAACAACTATAATGTAATGTATGAAAGAAGTAGAATACAAGACTGACTATCTTCACTTACAGCCTACCAAGGAAAAGACACACCGATTCTTGAGTGAGCCTTTCTCGGAGTGGACCTGACCGTGTTGGATGTGGATGGAGTGACACTGAAGTCCGTAGATAAGATATGTTACAAGTTATATTCTTTTACTCATGATGTGTATGGTTACGGTTATATTTCCTTGCTGCAACTTTCTGTGAAGAAGAGTGAAGTATTTCACGCTTACCACACACCTCACGACCCTACTTCCGGTGGACATTCGGATGAGCTTCTCCTCGTAACTTCACGCTCACGTTCGCACGCCTACACTCCGCCCACGTGAGAACTTTGCTCTCTGAAGGCGAGGTGCGTCTGACTTTACACGTTCACATCACTCGGCGAACACGCGTGAATGTCTTTCACTTTATAGACTAATCTGCAGACGCTTGTTGCATGAGCTCTGGCTGGCGCTACATAGGTTGAGAGTCGAGCACATTAGTCTTTCCTTTCTCGGCGCTCGGTATTTTTATGTCAGCGGACGCACCACCAGATTTAAATACGGCGACCTGCTGATGTTATTTTTAAAATTGTCGATTTCTTTCGTAAAAGTGAAGGGTTAACATATAAGTTTTACCTTCTGGCGGAGGCGTAACCATGACCATGTGACTGACGTGCCACGTGTTCTCGAGAAAGGATAAATGGGTCAAAGAGAAGAAGGTCAAGTTGACCGTAGTGTTTGTTCCACAAAACCTCTCTGAGAGCTTTCAATAAACGCACATCCCTTCTCGACTATGTACATTTATTTTCTGTGTGCACATCTTCCTGTCCAAAGGACTGATAAGCACATTGCTTTTAGTATTGACGACCAATAAGAATCCACTGAATGCTCTCATGAGTACCAGTGCTGTTGCCACTGTTTCTTTGATCATCCTTTTCTTCATAAAAACTTCATAAAAAAGTTTTAAGTAGCAACAGGAGGAAAACCTGAAGAAAACCAATATGGAAATCGGAGACGACTCTGAGGAACTTAGGGTTAGATGGCGGCGCGCATAGATCGATCCCCCAAACAGATGCGGTTCATAGAAAACACGTACAGCGGCTATATTTATTTACTTTAAAATAACAGTCCTAGTCTACGTCAGAGATGCTGGCAAGCGTTGCAGTTGTGGGCAAACATTACGAGTGATGGCTTCATAAGGTTTGCTGTACTGAGAATTGCAGAAGACTTCCCAAAACCTGTATTTGACTGTAGGATGATGGCTTTCCTAAACTATCAAAGAAAGAAAGAGAAAAAAATGAAGAAAGAAAGAAAGAATTACTTAATCTGGTATAAAGAAAAGTAAATATACAAATGCTTTTACTCACTGCGTTAAGCAGAATCAGTTACTTGTCTGGACAAGTTTAGCAGAAATGAGGAAACACTGGGCTCTTAGAATGTGAGGCGTGCATCCCAACACACAATCCAACTAAACCAATAATCCAGGCACCTGCTAGGGACATGCACGGGCAAACACCAGCCGTGTGAATGAGGTGGTCTGGATGCTAACTGGTAAACGTTGGCTGCTTTTAAATACAACATGTTGTACACATCACATTTCTTACAGCTTGTCTGTAAAGACTTTCCCGTGTGTTGGGTTTTTTTCTTAAGTTTTCCTACAGTTGAAGAAAGCAGATGCTATTAGTCCATCGTAACAAGGACGGAAGCTGCAGCTTTGGTACCTGTGGGACGTGGCAAGCTCTCCATCAGTTGATTCAGCTGTTAAACGGGTACCTGACTAGCAGCCAGGTGTAGGAGATGGGCATTGCCCTCTCAAAACGCTGGTCCTGAGAGATGATCAGTCTCTAAAGGCCGTTATAACCAGGACGTACCAGAAAATTAAACTTCCTTTGTATTGGAAAAATATAGTGGCACTGAAATGGTAAACAAATAAAGACTTTGCTTAATATGTTGACTGAGTCGTTCCCTTAAATCCTCTGGTTTCCTGTAACCTTTACACACAGTTATTGCAAACTTGGTTAGTTAAACGGTTCGAAAACATTTGTCCGGTTAGCAAGACGCTTCGCTATCCAACGGCTAAAAGGTCGCGGGGTTACGTCTACGTGTTTATCAGCACGATGTTCATTTCTAAGCTTGTTCAAGTAAAGGAAGTTAATACGTATACTAACCTGGTGCACAGGAAACGGAAATATGACTTATGGTAGGCGTTAAAAATATTTTCTAGAGTGGTATTAAATGACTAACAGGTGTTTACACCTGCTCTCAGATTAAGTTTTGTAGTTTGGGGGCCAAAAGCCGTCCCTTATTCTGGGTTTAACGTCTTGAAAACACTATTTGCCTCCAGCCCCTCCGTGAAGGAAGAGATCAGGGGGGAATTAAAAAAATAGAGAAATGAATTTCGGAAAGTAATGAAGGTGAGTTAAAAAGCTATAGGGAATATATATATATGCACAGAGAGAAGGAGAAGAGGTGATGGCGGCGACTGAAGAATAAGAGATGTGACTACAAGTTAGTGCTCCACTGAAGAACCAACGTTCCTCTTTTATTTATTTTTTTTTTATTACTGTTTCTTTATTTTTAAGTGGGAAGATAAACCAAGTATATCTAGTAATTAAAAGGCAGCCACATGCAGATCCAAGTTTCATTCTCCAGGTCAGAAAATGTCCTCAGGAAACCAGGATCGTTTTTTCCGTGCCTATACCTATTCGCTGTTGTCGTGGGAACTGGTGTGAAGGGAGATGGGGGACGTCAGGTGGACCACTGGGTAGAGTGCACTCTGTGGAACCATTGCATAGTGATATTCATTGTTATTTAACCAAGGAGATTTATCACTGGGGCATGTGGTCCGTCATCATCAATACTCCACCTGCATGGTCCATAGGTGCAGTGCTTAGCACCCCTAGGAAGGCGACATGGTTTTCCTTCTTACATAAGGAATAATCCTCCCCAAAAGACCTCAATAACCCGAATCTTCGTGCACCTGTTGCCCGTGAATCTACCGTCTACCTGTCAAGAACGGCCGGCAGGAGGTCAGAAACTGGTGGTTAAACTTTCTGTTTACAAGCTGGTGTTGGTATGTAGACAGCATCTAGAGCGGGTAAGGTGGGGGGATGAGGGGTTGGGTACATTTCTGTCTGAAGAAATTTCTAGCAACAAGTCATTTCCTCCCCTGTTTGAATTACCTGGCGAAGAAACGTCTGCTCGCATCGTGTCCTGTCGAGATAAACTCCCCTTATCAGAACGAACCCTCGCGTTGTCGGACTTGCAAGAGCCACACCTTGTGCGCATGCTCAGCATCCCCTAACGTATTGAACAGGTAACATTTTTTCTTCATCCCATTTGAACACGTCTGTCTGTCTTTTACAGTTTAAAGTTATTCATGTAGTTGGCTTTTCTACAGAGGGAATAGGGTAACAACATCAGAAAGCGCCTCCTGGCGTCAGCATACAGCGAACGCAGCGCCCTCGCACGTCGTCAGGTAGAAACCGTTGGTGCCGGTGATTGGCGCCACGTAACGTGGCAGAGCCGTGTACGAGGTGAGGTGGCGAGGTGCATGTAGGACCACACATGAGTGTTCCATTGGGCGGGAAGTGCAGACGTCCGTCCTTCATTCCACCCGTCTAGTTCTCCAGACCGCAGCGCTGAGCGTGATCTCTTTTTTTTTTATCCATCCTTCCCTCTCTCCCTCTCTTTCTCTGATGCTAAGGCATCACTGCTGCACAAATCCCTAAAGGAACCGAAGGATATGGACTGGCTGTTAATGTCATGTTCGTCAAAATAAGATCTCTAAAAGCGAGAACTCACAAAAAAGTCAGTACTTCATGCATGCCGCTGGAAATTTCAGCAGGTTGTTATTTTTACACCTCCTCGTCCTGACAGACTTGTTGGTTTGGCCATATTTAATTACATGGTTAAATGTTTACGAGGTGCGAGTGTCCAATGTTCAAGGTCGCTCATCTGAAGGAAGAATTGAAGGCAAGAGAAGAGAGAGGACAGGTGCAAACTTTAAAATGGAGAGAAAGTCGGAAGTCGATAATTTGTTAACTCAGCGGGATGAGTGTTAGGGATTTTGTCTGCAAGGCAATCAACGAACATGTGTTAGCACCCGGATCATTTACATGCTTTAACACCCGATTGAAACAAGTGACTAAAGAAGATATAAAACACTTCTACAGAAATGTCTTCTCAACATGGCATCAGGGTTTATCTTTACTGCAAGAAATATTTGGTCGGACTTCGATTATAAGTAAATCACGTGTTGTAGACAAAGACCAGTCCTTGACAAACTGCTTCCTCCGACTGAGTCGAGGTGTGAAATTTGAGAGAAAGGCAATGTGGAACTTCTCTTTGGACTTTGAAAACCTTATTAACTTTCTAGAAATATTTCTTTACTGTAACACTCAGATATTTGCTTAACTGTTAAACTAGTAAATAGTTCTCTGTTTGGGTAAACACTGTTGTTTTTTTTTAACTATTGAACTTATGCACTTGCTTCGTAATCTATTGCTATTGTTTGTTTCAATTTGTGCTCCTTCATCGGAATGGGCGAAAGAGCGGGAGAGAAAGAATAAAGATAATTTTGATGTAATTCATTACTGACATACATTCAAGTTTTCACAGCACATTCACAAGTGGTTCTCACACTAACAAACATGTTCTCATACCAAATGTCGCGGTGACAGTGATTTAAATAACAGAAACAGAAAACAAAATCTCCTGTACAAGTGAGTGCTTACTCGACGGTTTGCAAATATGCCACGAAAAGCCAAGCACTGGTTTATTTTCATTTACCAATCATTTATTTATGCACCAAACACACGTCCCACCTTGACCGATTTTACCATTTCAACCTTGCAACCGCCTTGCATGATGCATGGGTATACATACCTACCTGTCGACACGAGAACGAGAGAGTAGTTTTTGCGTATGTGCATGAGTGCGTGCGCGTGCGTGTGTATGTTTACAGCAGAGACAAGAAAATGAGGAATGCTGGGAAGAGGCAAACGGCCGCTGGCGGAGGTCGAGCTGGTCTGTGACACGAACATTTATCGTGAGATCATGTCGCCACGACCTCAACATCGACGACCAGTTGAACCGTTAGCTTCCTCACTGTGTCTGGTGTCTGCCAAAACGTCACGCGGCAAAAATAAACCATTATTCTTCTGTTTTTCCTTCAGCTGTCTGCGAGTGTATGTGCGTGCAGTGAGTTATATTCCTGAGCATGCAAAAGAAGAGTTTATGAAGGATCATAACTATTTTTAGCAATGTTTATCCGCTTTTTTCAATATCTGACGCAATAGTGGGAGATTTTGACGTCATCTTGACGTCACCTGGCTTCGGATTACAATTGTTTACACGTGTTCCACCTAATAAAGGCCCGGATGAATTTAAAGGCTAACCAGAGAGCATTTTTTCCCTATGATCGAATTCGAGGTAATTTAAAAATAATTCCCAAAGTACATAACTATTCATTAAGTTTCGAGCATCTCCATTGTCACCTGTCACAAGAAATGTAGCCGTCCGCTACGCTTGAGTTCATTGCACTGAATGACTTTAACCGTAGAAAAATATAACATTATAAATTTGATACATATTTATCAATGTCAAATGATATTTATTCCTCAGTTAGGTGGATGTAAAATTTACTATTTACTTACTCGCAAGCGTTCCTCTTTAAACTGTCGTACGTTTGTCACCCTCAATTCTTTTTCTCGAGCACGCACATCAGTGGTACCTTAACATTGTGAGTTGTTTATGGAGTGTGCTGGATAAAGATACAACTGATGATGTTACTTGTAGACCAGAAGGGTATAAAAAGTGTCGATGTTACACATCTGGTGCTTGATCTTTGTTTCAGCTTTTTGCAGAAATCGTATTTGGTTTTACCATCTCGTGCTTTTGTATAGTTGGCTCTGCTATAGGAAGATTTCTCTGTTTTACTGAAAGTTCAAGACTCTCTGTAATGTATATAAATGATCAGATGACAATTGCTTTTGAAATGTTTGAGCAAATTCTTGAGTACGGTGTCAGGGCGGCTCATTTAAATAAAGCAAATTACGGATCTTTGAACAAAGTTAATCCACTTGGGTTAATTGCCCTAAGATGCACAGAGAACCAGCTAGTAAATTACTTCAACAGGTTAACGAATTCCCGTTTTATGAGCCATTGAGAATGTAAAGTTACCTAACCAGCGTGAATAACGAGAGTTCCATATAATTCGTTTTTCATGCCTTCTGCTACTCTCCGATTACAAATTTCATGAGGACGATACTTATCAAACAATGCGCGATTATGTTTTCCCTGTTTATTTGTTAGGTCCTGACAGTATCAGTGCTCACTTCGATCGACTAAATCAATCACGACCTCTAATTACATTCACACAATCTGTTTACTTAGGAAGGGAAAGTTTCAGATGATGAAACCTCCGATAAAACTGGTAAAATAATGAGGGTCGGCTTACACCATAGTCCATAAATGCTGGGATCTGAGCTGCGTTCTGTTGTTACAAATACAAATGTCAATGCAAAACAAAACATGTTTATTCAGGAAAGTGTTTATCTGCCAACGACATCATTAAAACATTACATTAAAGTCAACACAGGTTAAGGACATAAAATGTTTACATCCAATGATAGTTTTTAAACTGAAAGAATTTATGCTGGCAGTTATAGTCACGCTCACAAGAATACAAAAATCTGTAAACGTTCATAATATCATTAAAGCTAAAAAATAATTAAACAAAGAGACGAGTATGACAGAAATTTTAAAACTTAAAAAAAATAACCCTACGCATGGAAGCAAGAAGGGTGGGGATCTTTCGGGTACCTATCTACCCATATTAACAGGCTTGGAAGCCCTTCCATGAATATCATCAGCCCTAGTCAAACCGTAAAAAAAATTATTTTAAAAGACAAATACCAGATTCTCGGGAAGTACACATTACTGACAGTTTAGTCTGCAGACCACAAGCAACAGTTCCCCTTATGTTCCGGAATGAATCAATCTTCTAGTCACTCGCAGTCTCACTCGGAAGGCATGACACGTGTGGGCGCTAAGTTGATGCCGCAGTCTACAAGAGTTCCAACAGACTAATCCGATTTCTTGTTAGTATGCAGACAACATCACCACCACTGTCAACATCAGTCAAACTATACCTCATCTACTCCCTATCCACCGCCTTGAAGTTTGGTCCTTCTTTTCCTCCTTTCTTCGCTGTTGCCGAGCTTCATATTTCTGATGTAAACGCAAGAGATAGACGAGAAGTTAAGAGAGATGAAATACAATCTTACAAATCCTTTGTAGTACCGATCCTCCTATACGGATATGACGATAGTCAAAACGGAAAGGAGGATCCAGGCATTCAAGAACAAGTGCCTGATGAGGCTGCTCGTGAAGGAACAGAAAGTTAGTCAAATAAAAAGAAAACAATAGTAGATAAGATGAAAGAGAAGTCTCTTCTGTTGATGTTAATGATAGGAAGATGTGGGATATTACTAAGATATTTGTTCTGACGAGAGGAAGAAAAAGACAGATGAGTGAACATAATTATTACGATGCCCGTCTGATAAAAAAGACCCCGTTGTCATGGCGGCAAAGCTTGAAAAGCGACAACAATATTGCTGACGCAGAATATTTCTGGAAAAAAACTCCGACTAGATGGAACGCAAACTGAACTGATGGCAGCAGAGAATAGAGTCTATTCCCGATACAAAAATGTATTCCCTTGAAGGCGAGTTATCTACGAAGAGGTTCTGGTCTGGCAAAGAAGTTGGATGGCGGGAGGAGGTATTGCTGCCACAACAGCTTACTAGCGGGAACGTGCAGAAGACGGCATCCCGCATCTCAACTGCTGGAGGGGTCAAAGGTTAAACTAATCGCGCTGCAAATGGCGTCACGGTTTCAGATAGGGAAGACGATGTCCAGAGCAGCATGTACTCCTCAAGGAAGCCAGTATCGGGGGAAAGCAGGCTGCGAGGAGACCGGAAGTTAAAGGCGACATTTAGCTGCCCTTCATTAGGGGGAACCCACAAAGTCTTCAACAAGAAGAAAACCACTGTTCATGACAACTATTTCCCAGACCGCCCACGTTACTTTGCTAATGAACCTAAAACCTGAACATAAAATGATGTGTATCACTTGACATTATTGCGGGACATCCATGCTGATGACTGGTTATTGGTGTTCAATACCGTGTAAACAACAAAGGTCAATTACGATGAACTCCAGCACGAAATACTATTTTCTTCCTAGAAATAAAAATATAAACGAATTTAGATTTTCCAGAATGAAATACTCAGGTTGTCTTACATCCTAAATCGTGTTAATGGATTTTTTTTAAGAATAGCACAGTTGTTCTCTTTTAAGGTCTTTATATCACGCCCTCGGCACGACAGAAAAAGAAAACCATAAAACAACTCGACTGGTGTAGTAGGCGAGTAAACAGGTATCTGAGAAATATTAATAGCACAAGCGTCGAGGTCGTAACAGTTATGAAGGAGGAGATATGATGCCTGGAGGGTGAAGGGGAAGCTGGAAGGAAGGAGAGGAGCAGGCTATCAAAGGTGCTCGCGTCTGGAGCGCGTCAAAGAGGAAATGTAAGAACACCGCCAACCAGACTCAAGGTGTCCCTGGCACCTGTTATGTAGGTCGAGCGTAAAAATGTCAGAGAAAGACAATGAAATGTCCTGTCATGTCCTGCTTCGTAATGTCCCTGTAGATGTTTCTTCATCGCCTCAGAATTATATTAATTCTCTGGATTTTACTGTATTTTATTTAGATTATTTCTTTTCTTCCTTCTCCTCCTCCTCTTCTGTGTTAGGCGCATGTGTTTCTGAAAGCACGAGCACCAGATACACCGTGTCCATATTTTTATCTACCTTCAAGCACGTGCTTGAATAAACACGCATATAAACAATCCTGCTTGCTCTTGATGTGCCAACACGAATACAGATCCTTCTCCCATTCCCTCACCGCTCAGTTATGTACCATACCTACTCAGGGATTGTTATTCCCTGTCCTACGGGTAAGCAACGGTCACCTAAAGAGATGACCTAAGCACTTCATTGCCAGTTCTCGACTCCAATGTCCTGCCGTGGTCGCCCACCTGCACTCAAAGACGCCAGCAGAGGCAGAAAATCAGAACAAAGCACACCTGACACCTTCTCCTTGTTCTGCAGGGCGGAAATAGCCTGCCCTATCCTGAAAGGCTAGAACTCCAAATGGCACAACAGCAATCGGCAGAAAGGGCGAAGATATTTTTATAGACACCATCACCCTGGGCCCTGCGCGCGTTCCTGCACGCGCAAGTGGAAGCACATGCATGGCATGCTCTTTGTAGATAATTACACGTCTTCGATTTTTTTTTCTTTTTTACTTCTCTCTCTCGACATGTGCATAGTTTAGACTTAACATGTCTTTTTCAATTAGTTGGGAATAGAAATAACACGTGCTGGTTCTCAACTGCCACGTGCTTTAACAAGCTTGCTATAAAATGCAGATAAAACATATTGACAATAAGAAAAACTTAACAAATATCGCAAGTCCCTCCGCTGGCAGGACTGGCGCCAGTGGCAGAGGAAAGTGGTTTGAATGTAATCTGATGCAGCTGAAGAACCGATTCATAAAGCTGGGAAGGATTGACTGCTCATAATCGATGACTGTTCGATTAGGTTCAAATTTCAAATCGACATCCAGTTCAGGTTACGGTCGACAACTGAGTCCAGAAGTAGGGAGGACTGTGTCATCAGACGCTGCGGGTCACACCAGAGGTCACACCACCTCCCGTGAAGACAACCACCATCTAACACATCCTTACATTGAACTCTTGCGAGTTTGCTCCCTTGCTGTGCCAGGGGGCACCACCACCGCTTGAGGGGTCATGAAAGGACACCGGAGTGTGCCGCGGGTCAGTCAAACGATATGAGCCTCGCGCAACGTCTGAAGAACCCGAAAAAAAAGAAAGAGAATTGAAAGGCATGCCGGGACAAAAGGATGGAGTGCGGTAGGAGTTGTGGAGGAGGAGGAGGGTGCTCGCTGCGTTCACCAACACGCCATGTGCAGAGAGCATGCTGGGGCTCGAATCCGAAATAACAAGCGTGGCACGCATGCATAACGGATGCTTATCATGCGACTGGCGATAACATCTCGCTACCAACATCTTCAGCCTCGATAGGCGAATTTACACAACGGGGAGCGGCGAGAGTTGGGGGGCTTCCATTTCATTCCAGAGATCCCGACGTCTGTGCGAAAGTTTAAAAGTAGTCCAAACCCTTTTTTCCCTCTAAAAATTAACCACAGTATCTAAAAATACAGAAGTATCGGATCTGGAGCAGATTTTATTGCAGGACTTAAGACAAGAAAAAAAGAAAAGGTTTCTGCTTGAATGGCAGTTCATTTTTTGAGGGTATGATAGTAATCTTCGAAAGAGGGCCGGGAAAATAGATCGCTCATTTTCTCTTTTTTTTATTTTTGCCGTCTAGAAAATTGTGATGTACTTCCTCTAGCTCTCTTTTAACCGAATACCCCCTGCTGCTTCTGTATCATGTCTTTGTGGCTTCATTTCTTCTTTCTGTCCTGTCTATACGTTTGCTTCTATATTTGCTTGAGAACAGGTAAGTGTAGCAGTTGTGTGGAGGTTCAAAGTTTATCACCATTCAAAGAGATAGCGGCTTGGTCAATAAATTCCATACACTTTTTAAACGTTGACAGCACACATCCCAAACGGTAAATCTTGTATAACAGCAACAACAGCTTCCATAAGAATGTCACCGACCGCAGGGAATGATCAGAAAATTCCAGAACTGTTCATGAGACTTCAGCCTGTTTCCAGCACAATGATGGAACTATTAGTTACTTCTAGAAGGGGACCATATCATATGAAAAAAGCGCCCTCGCAATTTTAATTGTGATGTCTGTTTGTTTGTTTGTTTGTTTGTTTGTTTGTTTGTTTGTTTGTTTGTTTGTTTGTTTGTTTGTTTGTTCCTTGAATAGCATAGGGCCGGACGCAATTATTCCATACAACATCTTGCACACGACTACACGAATACATCTCCTACTGAAAGGCTTCGCTCTTTTATAAGAGCTAATTAAATTAATGTTTTAAAACTTAAATCGTATTTTATAGGCAGGAAACACGATTCATTTTCAATAAATATGTTAATCAGTGATAGACCGCTCACAACTTTTTGAACCGTACGAGTAGCGTATGAAGGAATCATCAACTTTGCAACGAAAGTTAAGTTTCACGGGTTAATTACCTGAAAGTGAGAGCACTGGCACTTGTACCCGAACTTATCCCGAGATTTCAAAAGAACTCACAACAGATAACATGGACATATCAATATGACACGTTAAGACCCGTTAAGATTTTGAGATGCATGCACTCACAGCTTATTTAAAAACTGGCGAATCCTTATCAATGCTGCTTAGGTGGAAACTGCGATGAAAGTCCGTGTGTAAACACAGAGAGAAATATACGCATCTACATCTTTATAACAGGCTCTCTAAAAATGGCAGTTAAATGGACAGAATTAAACTAAACTTCTTTTTGGACTTTGTTTCAATATTCGAACAATGTTCAACAAAACTATTTTTTTCCTAGATAAAACCAGATTTACACAAAGATAAGCAGACAAATTACTTTTTTGGATTAAACAATTTTGAGAAATTGTTGTTTAGACCACCCTGTATTCTGCCTCTCTATGATTTCAATCAACGTTTTTACCAAGTGATGACCAAGCAACAGCAAGAATCGCAACACCTCCATACAGATGATTTTTGAGAACAGGTAAACAATATTTGTCAATCCCTCATTCCCCCCACCCTAAAAAAATTCAGGTTTAAATCATCAAATAATCTTATCATCTACGGAGTCCTTTGCAAGAATTCTCTTGCCAACGGTTCTCCCTTTTATCAACCGATGGCAAGTTCTTGCCCCATAGTTGATCCTTTCTTACAGAAATCAGCGATAACATTCTTACCTGTCATGAAGAGCTTCAGCAAAAACGATAGTTTATCAACTTTATGGTCTTGAATAGGCGCGCATACACCCACGGATACTTACTTTCCACAGAGAAGGAGTGTCTACGTGAAGTTTACGTGACATGATCGGCTGATGACGTATGGACCACGCGTTTGACTAAAGAATTCTTGTTGGGAGAAAAAAATTCGTTTGTTGGGCATATACTTCATAATTTGACATTCTGCTCGATTCCCCCTCACATCTGTGACTGATATAACACTAAAAACCAACATTACTATCTTGGGGTAGACTTTTTTATTTACAACTATACAATCATATTTCGTGGAACCACGGACTAGCATCACTTTATATGTGTTCGTGGTGGAACTGCAAATGTGTACTAAATTTCAAAATATTGCAAGCAGACTTTATGTTTGGCATTACAGTTACACTTTGGCCAGGATTTTTCTTTTTTACAGCTGGAAGATAACATTTCCTTCTGATGCGTTTATCGTCTGTCCGATAGAATCGCAAGTTCCTGTCTGCCTCACTTCGTGCACCCAGCCTGTCTTCGAACATCCCTCAGGGAGGATGGAGAATGGAGAGAAGTTTTAATTTTCAAAGAGCGATAGAAACTGAGCGACTTCTGCTATTTTTAGAGACTTTTAAACAATTTTATATTTTCACCGCAGATATTTTAGGCGATGTCTTTCGTCATCCTTTTTATTGCATTTATCTATAGACAGCTACCTCAATGCATCCATACAATAGCAGCGATTTCTGGAAAGTCACAGAATGGGGTGGACCTTATTCAGGTTTTTTAAGATTAAATTATTCAAGGCATTTGTTGATGTTTGCATAAAGTTGTGCGAGAGATGCTTTGTTTAAACTTGTTTTAAGGGACAGGAGACCTTTATTTTATTTGATATTTTTAATCTGAAATTAATAGTAAGACCCTACCTGGCTCTCCTTAAAGCCTTCAGTCGACATATTGTAAAAATAAAAGCTAATAATCTTCCTCCTATTTCCTTCCTCACCAACCCAACCTATTTTCTTATGTAGCAGAACTCTTCAATGGTTTTCAATTAGTTTTTGGCCTTGTTTCGATTTCATGATATTCTTCTTTTCATTTTGAAAATACAAGTGCACTGAAGATCAGTTTTCGCGTCTGAGGACGAAATAGGTTCACTCCAGGCATTTGTAATCTTTCATAAAATAAATAAAGAAAAAGGATTTTTAGAAACACTCTTTCTGTATGCAGAACCAATCGTCATGGAATTCTTTCATTTCACTTTCCATTTACTTTGTGTGCGTGTGTGTGTGAGAGGGAGAATGAATTAATCTCAACATTTATGTATATTACTAGTACGAGTAATATCTGAAATTGCCATTGTGGATTAGTTAAAATGGATTGTATTTCAAATGTACTAAAAAAGGGTAAAACAATTGTTATCCATAGCTCTTTAGATTTTCTTTCAGATATATAACTTAAAATATTAAAGTGAGGGACACATGAAACATTCTGTAATTAACTTTTTTTTTATTAATAGCCCTGTCAATGAATGGTCGTTGAAATTTGTGATGATCAGATTTTTAATAGCTTTAAAGTGAATTATTTTACCACTTTAAGTATATCTGAAATAAAAGTGTGTGTATAAAAATATTTTTCTTTTACTTTTTGAACTTTAAACTTTTTAGTCCTAATTCGGTCTGTAAGTTCTCAGACGAAAAAAGCACGAATGTGTTTACTAAGCTAACTAGCACCCTATATAGGTATCAAATGTGTTCGCTGAAATAAGCAAAAATAAACAGATATTAAGAATGATTATATTAAAACCTCGGAACGTGTTAACCAAGACAGACATGCTCACTGTAAGAACATATAACGGAATCCTTACAAGTCGTCTACAGTTAACTGACATTATTAGAGTTTAATAGACGGCTTTTATATTTTCTTATAGACAAATGAATTCTTTCAATGCTCATTTAAATAAAGCATTAATGAATTGTAGATAAAATTACTCAAACTGATACAGGAAGAAGAGGAGCTTTTTCGGGGATGGAAAAGTTTCCTGACAAAAAAAATTAGAAATATTTTTCGCCAGCCTTCCTTAAGTAACGACAAGAAGGGACCAATAAGAATGTAGATGAGCTTCGGAAAAAGACAAGTCAGGTGCCAGGAATTGATAGCAAGGACATGCTTGTCCGATTTACCATTCTTCTGATGTAGGTGCTTTCGCTAAAGAAGGAGTAGGTACCCCAGGTACATGTTTCTGGCAATAGCTCAGCACCTGGTGTTAGTCGACGAGTGATAAAGCGCGTCTGTGAACTTTTGCATTCTCTTGCCACCGTGTTGGTGGCCATGCCAGGTCACGATCATCTGACCGACTTTTCCTCACAAACTCTGATGAATACTTCATTCTCACCGTGTCTTTGCACTTCTGGCTTAGAGAAAATAAAAAAAATATTAACTGCTTCATCGCAGAGGGTAATCAGAAAATGGAATAAGCGATTAAATGTGAGAAATTTTACACGAGTCCTCCAAGAGGACTTGCAAAAGATTTTCAAATATTCGATGATTTTTTTTTCTGTTGATGAATTAATTTTATTTCGTAACCTGCTTCCAACTAATGGAGATCATGCAGGTAATGTAACATCGTCCAGAAAGATTGAGTTCCAAAGGCCCAGAGTTTGCATCCAACAAACGAGACCAGCGAGTGTGTACTCTCGTCTGAAGGTGGACGGCTAGACGTCTGACTCCTGTCGCCACCTGGCGCGTGTTGTCTGCACCTGATCCAAAGAAACGGAAGTGGAAGAACAACCTGCGCCAGATCGGGGGCCGTGAGCATAAATATCATAGCTGCTGCACCAGGCTGTGATACGACTCATAACTTGTAACGATAGTTTCTTGGTGCACATCCAATATTGCTTCTCGTTTTCTCTCGTGCTCTCATCGCCCTTCTCACTTTTTCTTATTTTTCTTTTCCTTTCTTTATTTTAATTTTTTTTTCGCCGTTCATACTTCAAGCAGCAACAAAACTTCAATAATACGCCGTTTATCACAGTGTAAAGAAGTACAACGTATTTTGTTGGCAACAGTTTTGCACCTGGCGTCAGCAGACAAGTGCCAAGTGTCAGGAACCCCAAGAAGTGTGAATATTCTTCGCGGAAGCTGAGTGTCTTAGTTCCTAGGCACGTTGGTGCAGTTGACAGTTTTCTGATGAAGAGGGCGGGTGCGCCCGACGGAGAGTGTGTAATTTCCGCATGTACGCAAAAATAAATTTGTGCTTTTGTTTTTATTTTGCTTTTCTTAACCGCGCGGTTTCTGGCGAAACTAACTGTTGCACCTGCGCTCTTTACACCTCACCTTCGGTTCGTTTGGAGACGAAAGAAGCTCTTGTAGATCTCATAGTTATCCCGCCACCTGCTTCACCCCGGAGAGTCAGATTAGTAAGTCCTTCGCAGTCGGTAAAGAGAGATTGGAGAGCCCGAGAAAATTGAAATGTTCCTTCTGGAAAAAGGCTTCAGAAGAGCAGTAAAGTCTTTGAAAATATTTTCAGCGGCCGATGTTCTGAAGCGAGGCTGTTGACTACTTCGTGATAACTTATGCCGCCTGGGCTGCAGACTTGAGACCTTCTGCCATTAGAAGTTATTATTATTGTATCTTTGTTGTTTTGGTAAACAGCTTTTAGCCGTCCTTGGTAGTGAGGAAAGACGATGTAGAAACATAGTATTATTATTGAGCTCTATGGCGAGAGTCTTCTTCGTAGTTACGAAGATATTTGCCACAGGGCTTCTCTGATGTTGTTCCACGTCTACTGCTCCAGTACTAAGGCAACAACCCCGGGTTGTGGATGAGGTGTAGATAAGGATTCAAGATGATATCTCCATGTTGCACAGAGGTATGACTTACCCTCCCTTCAAACTATTGCCCGCAGGAAACAGAACCTAACAGAATAGTAACACCAGCACTTATGACTTACTTCTTTGTTGTTGTTTATTTGTATATGTTTTGCTACATTGTCCACGGTGTGTGTACTATAACACAAAATACGGTTCACAAAATAAAAATTGAAAAGAAGACAAATCCGGGATACGTTATCACGTTTTAAAGACAGTGATAAAAGTGTTGGACATACGAAGGCAAATTTTGTTGTTAGGGAAAGACCTCTTAACCTAAAGCACTACTTTTAATCACAACAAACAGATGTCGGCGGCTTTGTTTACAGTGTAATACGCTTTTAACAAACAGGTCTTTTTTTCAGATAATGCTTCTTTAACCATTTCTAATGTGACCTCGAGTTATGAGTTCATACGAACTGAAGATAGTTGAAGAACACAGGCAATGCATCGAGAAAAATAATTTTAAATTTCAACACATATCAACAAAAGGTATTAGCACTCGAAATCTACCAATAATTCTGCTGTAGTTGTAAATTATTCCTACACCTCCTCCACGTCAGTAGTACAAAAAAGTAGTTCTACAGCTAGTAGTTAAAGCGAGTAGTAATATAGTTCGTGCCAAGCTGCTTTCTGACCACAACGATAATTTTAAGTATTTACACATTATTTTTAAGAGAACATGTACTCAAGTACAGTCTTACAGAGAAATAGAAAATGTATAAATTCTTTAAAATGTCCATCCTTACCTTGAGCGCTTTAATTACGAACCGACCGCGTCTTGCACGAATTGCTGTAATTGCTGTTGTTGATGACTGTACTGTCATGCGCAGAAGATAAGCATCTCATCGTTGGGACCACCAACGTGCAATGAATCTGTACATGCGTGTGTGTGTGTGCATGTCTTTTCTCTCTTTGTGTGTGTCTCTTTCTGTGTGTGTGTGTGAGTGAGAGAGAGAGAGAGAAAAACCAAATAACGATCAAACGAATGTCACTGTCCTCGTGCACCTGCTACGCTCTGTGATCAGAACCTGCCAGGTCTCCCTCTCCCATAATTATTTTTACTGATAAGATGCTGCAGTCAGTCATCTCACAATGTACCAGTTCTGCTTCCATGATAACAGTGAACGCGGTGTTCTTGCACCGACAACATCGCCCGTTAAACCCCCGCTACCACCACGACATCTGGCATAATCACCCCCATCATTGCCACGACTACCACCCTCCATCATCACTGGTGTCAGCACAACAACGCTGCTGCTTATGTGCTACTCGTGGTGGCAATGATTCTGATGGTGGTGGTATATTTTCATCACGTGGTCATCACCTGGTCTTGCAAAAAACTACTCAGATGGTAACCGTGCCAGCAAAAAGAGCAGAAGTAGACAGAAAGCATTGTGGGACAAAATTATGGAACATTGACATGTTTGACCTTTGGGTCTGCTCGAGAGAACAACAAAAGAATTCAACGAAAGAAACTTCGTAAGCTATTTTCGATGATTTCTCCCCAAAACAACACAGTTCAAAGTAAACAGTTTTGGCGGGTACGGACAAGAAAAAATAATGAAATGTAGGAAGTGAACATGTTCACATAAAACGGTTATCGAGACTAAATTTGATAGCTGGTCATCATCCTTGATAACGAGGGTGTAAACACATGAATGATTTATCTCTGATGATGTGAAGAAGGTGGGGAAAGGTGGGTTATCCTACCTGTACTGTCTCGACTTCACGGGCAGGTAACTTTACCCCAAGCTGCTCTCCACGCGCAGAAGGCACGAAGCACACACACACACGCACACACTAGGCTCGCGCGTGCATTCATAATGACGCATCAGGACGCGCGAGCTGCGGCGGAACACTGCACACGTCAGACACGCACGTGGGTCACGGACCTGCCCTCCAGTCGCTGCGCGCTCGGAAAAAAAAAGACATGGCCGCAGGATCTTGTTCTCGCGATTTCAACAGTCAGGAGTATTCCTCCATGGAGAACTCGGTCTTACTCCTTCTTCTCCGCTTTATTCTCTAAGCCAGAGAAATCAGAACCGAAAATCGAACGCAGATGTTCTATTTTGGAAAATAATTGTTTAAAAAAAATCATGTGACTTTGTCTACCACGTGCTTCTACTTACGTGTTTCTTTTTATGTAAGTGTTAATAACTCATATCTTTGTCTCTGTGTGGGTGTGTGTGCAACTATCAACCTATACAAAATATCTAATATTATAAAAGGTTAAACATTTGATATGTAAATTGATTGACCTACTAGCAAGCTTACTTACAGATAAAGACAGGAACATAACAAAGACAGATGTTGGTGGTCCATTAGTTTAGTAGTATTTTCTTCTTTCTTATATTCTTTCCCGAACGCTAGACAGCCTGGTAGAATAATAAACCGAATATATCTGAATGGTAGATGGCTCTCTAGAGCATTCTGAATGACACTGCACATGTCTGAGGTAACATGTTAGCACAGGAGGTACTGGTTGTCAAAAAGACAGAAATAACTGCTGAGGTACCCGAGAAAACAAAGTTTGCAGAGTCAGGGCTTCATTTTCATATCCTGTATTTAAACACAGGAAGTAGAAAGCAGTGTAAAGCATAGAAAGTATAATATTTTGTCAGTGTGATGATTATACTTGTGAGGCCTACTACCATGATGTGATTTTCTGGCCGACACAACCAGGATAGAGCAAAAAAAGGATGTAAATCTTTTATAGCAGATGTAACGGCGGTGACAGAATTTATAATATCTATAACTTGTGAACTCTATAGGTATTGACAAAATCTTACTTAGAATCATAAACAGTAAATTATTCACACTTTATTTATTTCTTGAAGTAAGCGCTAGACCATTCTTTCAAACTAAATGTGATAAGACAACAATATGAAGCAAGCTGAAACACACAGACATCAGCATGGACAGTGTACTCACAATAGCGCAGCGTGGCGATGTCATCGGGAATATCGGGTGTGCTCGTGTTCCACCCACTTAACAGCTGTACCCTCCAAACAACGGGTAGGTCCAGACGGTCGTTGGCATGGTGCGCACACAGGAGGCGGAACGCTGCCACGAGGCTGCACGAGACTGGGTGCGATGGAGCCGCAAGATGCGGAGAGAGGAAAACAAATCCACTCACAGTGCGCTGAGCTGATTGTGAGAGAACTGGGCGGCCCCCATCATACTCCCCCACCTTGACTTTCTTCTTTAAACGTCAACTCATCGCTGACTGAGGCCAGTCTTTCCTCTCGCAGGTCCTGGAGGTAGTCAAAGACCAGGTGTGAACGAGGTGTGTATGGCCGCTGTGGGGTATAGTCTGTCAGGGTACATCTCTAACGGGGAGATTGGTGTGTGTGTGAGTGAGATGGGGAAGTAGCGATGGGTTGAGCCAACGCAGAAGGCAGGCAGTCACAACTACTTTCTCTCTCTCTTAGGCCTGTACGTGTAGACATGCGTGTATCTGTGTATGAATGAATCGTCATTTTTGCTCAATATTTTATTCAACAGAAAACAGGTTCACACACAAACACATTTACATACGCATAAGTGAGCGCACACACACACACCACGAATGCGTACACGTTTACAAACGCGCCCTCGCGGAGGTTTACTAGTCATGCACATGTAGTTACCACACACACACACAAACAAGTACATATCTACAGGAGCCTATATTCGCACAAGTATTCGCAACATTCCAGTCTCCTTGCACATGGAATGCAGATAAAAATAAACGAAACGCCCAATAATCTTTCGAAGCTTAAATAACAACATAATGATAAAAACAAGTTTGAACCCCTGACCTCTTAGTAACAATTATTTACATTCCGTTTTAACTCGACTTACTTGTTTCGGTTGTAAAGCTGACCATTCACACACACACACACAACCACACTCACTCACACACAAACACACAAACACACAAACACACAAAGAAGAGCGCTTACTCAAACACACACGCGCGCTCACTCACTCACACACACACTCACACACACTCACACACACACGCGCGAATAAAAAAGACATTCTACTGCTGTGCGCGCAACAAGTAAGTAGGGGGAGGATGGAGGCAGGCACGCGCCATCAGAACAAGCAAGGGAAATAATTCATCGCCCACAAGAAAACACAGGCACGTGATATCGTGAAAGTTAGAGCAGGGCACGTCCAACTTACTCACCGACCACCATGGCAACGTCAAGGCAGCAGGCAGCAGGCAGCGGAATTCTTGAAAGTTTTTTTTTCTCCCACCACTAGCGAACTTGCAAGACCTCAGCAACAGACCCACAGTGCGAATGCATCTGGAGCGGAGACCAGCACCAACAAAGGCGATGTCATCGTCAACACCAGCGGCAACGACGACAGACATTTATATCAACGGATTACAGCTCGAGTGAGTGGTTTAACGTCTCCAGTAACTCACCCCCGACGACCAGTCCTAACGGCTCTTCAGATGCTACCCGTCGAGTGATATGCATGTAGGTACGTACGCACGTACACATGTATGCCTGGCGCGAAGAAAAGGAGGTAACCCCTTGAAGAGTATTCTCTGCAAAGATACAAAAGGAAGAACTGTTTAGTGGTCTTTCTAAACGGATAAATTCTAACTGACGAAACTGGAAATTTTTGAACACTGAACACAAAAGAACACACACACAAAAGAAGGAACATGTAAAATATTTACCAATAGTGGTAAATATTTTACAAATTCAGAAAATCCATTTAATCAGTTTTTGTAGTTAAAAACCATGTCACTGTGTACTAAAAGTCACAACGAGTTTTAACCAACAGCGGCAAAAAGGTGTCAAAGAAGCCCAAATGACAAAAACAAACGATTTTTTACCTTTTTTTCTAAAACAACGTTGAATTTAAAAAACCCTCCGTATTGTTATAGTCTGTTCTGTTCTGGCATTTGTATACCGTCTGCTTTTCCTTCCGTTTCTGAAGAAAATGTTTGACATAAAGTGTGTGATGTTTTCAGGATAGGGACAAAAGTAATTTGTTGACAAGAGGAAGAACTCACGAAAGCAGCTGAGAGATAAGGAGAAATAGAATATTCCAAAGCACCACTCTCTCTAGCTGAGTAAGACAACAAGGACTGAGTACCTCTCAAGGTGGAACAACATTCAGTCACAGAGAGTTGTACCTCCTCTAGCACGACACAGGACACCCAGCGCTCATCAGAGCAGATAGGTATCCCTCCCGATGCCATTCAAGGAAACAATTAATTTTTTACATCTAACGATAATGCAAAGAAACCCACCGATGTACCCTGCAAACCCTGAGACCACAGATTGGAGACGACAGTAAGAGTTCCTCCCATTTCAAGATCATCCAAACGTTGCCGTTGTCTTTTCCAGGTGTAAGTGTTCTCTTTTGGCTTTTTTTTTTCTTTTGAGAAGGAAAGGCATGCCAGGTAGGGAACCGCCAAATATGTTAAGAGTGTTGTGGGAGTGACATTCACAGTCAGCGTGAGCTCAGCTTTGAAAATGTGTCATACAGTCGGTTGAGAATGAATTTACAGTTAGTCATGCAATTGTGAGCTCAGGATTTGTTGGAGGGGGCTAGGATTGAGGAGGGGAGAAGGATTGGTGTTTTCACGCCGCGACAATAATTCTATATGGCACGGCGGATGTCACGTGCAGAGGAAAGAACAGCGTGCCGAGATGAGATCTGAACTCACGGCACCCAATTCTCACCGTATTTGTGACAAGCGCTCAAACATGTGAGCCCCCCCAAAACTGTTCTCAGAACTAGGCACGTGTTGAGTGAGAAGTTATGACCTGTGAACTGTTGCTAGAGTTTTGTCAGACATCTACCCCGTGTAGTTAGTTAACTTACTTAGAGTTGGAACAATGTCGTCTTTCCCCTTATACCGTCAACAGCATCACAGCGATAATCAAAACGATAATCAACATCAACCTTTGGAACCACCACTTCCATAATTAGCCTCTCTATTTCATATCAAAATCGTCACAAGCATTATCACCCTATCCTCATCAGCAGCTTGTATTTAAATGATAAACCGCCTCAACACAGAGTGTATTTAGAAAAGTTTAAGATAATATTTTTAAAATAAACCCCTTAAATCCCACTAAATTTTAATTAACTGAATCCAAGCTTTCATTCAACGTCGTTTGCAATAATGGTTCCGCGAGGGCTAACTAGATTTCCAGAAGTTTCCAAAGAGAGAAGAAGATACCGTTGTTGACGGATCAGCTAAGAGTTGGGCTTTGTCAGCCCAAAGTGTAGAAGACTTCTGTAGCTGAGGAAGGCCGACAGGTGTAACTGGGAGGAATATTCAGAGAGGAATATTTTGTTACGAGAGCCAGCCGCCCCTGCCGACTCTGGAAGCTTGGTAATGGAGCGCCGTGTGCCTGGCAGCACAGACTAGTTCAGATGTGGATCGCATTCAACGAAATGTCAACAACAAACTCCACTGGTTTGCCTCTTGATTTTTAATCATTATCGTTGAGCTATACTTCATTTTTTTAAAAAGAAGAGACATTGGTTCAGGTTAGAGTGCTGTGAAAGTAATGTTTTAGCTTAACTGCACACGTGGTCAAGGGCGTACCTTAAGATAGAATAGAGTTCAGTTACCGCTGTACTTACGTCACTGTTCTGGGGCTGTACTCATGAAACGAGGATAAGTCGTTACCTGGGGGCAAAAATTGTCTCCGTAGTTACAGTGTACAGTGTGGTCATTGGAGATATTTCTGTTACTTTACTCCTGGAAATCTTCGCCGCTCATTAATAACTACGACCAAGAGGTAAAGCAACACCCGCGGAGTCTGGAAACCACTTTATAAAGGAGACGAGACACATTTCTGGATTTACCCGGAACAACCACTTATCTTTGCTTCATGAATACGGCCACTGACATTGTTCTCGGTCCTAACAGTCTGGACAGAGTATGCATGTGCATGAGAAAGCATTGGAGGAGAGACAGATGCGTGGGCGCCTTCACTTGCAGTTGCGGGTATCGTAAATGTCATGACTCGGTAAGGCAAGTAGGTGTTGGGGAAACACAGGGTGGGTCAGCATATTCGCGGAAACCACTTTGGCAGGTTCAGAATGCAGATCTCTGCCTTCAGTCACTTTATGCCGTTTAGCTGCGTTACAAACATGACAAATAAGGAAGTTTTCTCATTAATGTAAATATTTGAAGATTTTCAAGAATGTAAATGTTTTAAGTGAGCGGGTGGGGTGGTGGAGGATACCAGGTGCTATTGTCAACATCGGACTCAACAGTGTTACATTCCTTTCTTTCTTGTCAAGCTAAAATCTTGAAATCATCACTATGTACTGTAAAATATCAAATTCCTGAGGTGAGGGAAGAAATAAATCCATGGACACCCTTAATCAAACACTCTGTTGTCATTAGTGCACCTACAGCTTATACAGAGCTTCAGCTTATCTTTTCCAAAATTACTTAACATATTGACTTCTTTGTGTATATGAATACAATTTTCTGTATGTTAGTGAGTGTAAACACTACTGAAGCTTCTAGTTAGAACCAGGGGAAATATAAGAAATGTAAGAAATTATCATCATTGGCTGTAAGCTTCAAAGCATCAGCGTCTTCGTGTATATTTTTTTTCTCGTCATGATCTTTACTTCGGCCATACTCACCAGAACAGGCGAAAGGAAACAATTTACCTTTCTGAGTGTTCAGAAATAACATTCCACCTCCAGAAAATGTACTTATAAATATGACAGTCTGCCCCGAGTGTGTAACGGTTCTGACCTGTCAGTGTACTCGAGCTTGTGTAAGGCGCGCGAGTTTCTCAGTTTTGACACCTGTAAAAACTATGTACGGATACCTGTTCTAAAAGCTTCTTCAAGAGTTATATATGAGCAGGGAGCTGTAGAGGTCGACTACTAATCACGTGTGACTCTCAGTTTATTCCAGATGGTAAACGGTCCGGAGTTGTCTTCCTTTGTTTGAGAGAGAGAGAGTCCAACGTTGTGTTGTCTGTTGGAACATGTTTGTGAGCTTATCTCTTTATTCTGGGCGCGCTTATCAGCAGGACTGAACGAGGCTGATAAGAAAACAGGATGAAGATATAGATATTAGAGAACGATATGTATGCTACCCTCAGCCCGAACACTCTCATCTTACATCCATTCATGTACAGAGAGACAGAGAGAGAGAGAGACAGAGAGTTGTGTTTAATAGAATTCTGTACTTGCTAAATAATTTTTCTTCCTTGTTTCTGAAGTCGATGAAATTCTCGGTGAATGTCCTCTGTCAAAACATTAGATTACCCAGCGTCATCAGACCTAGAGGAAAACTTGGGGTCGAGTATTATGCGATTTGATAAATAGTCTCTGTATTCTTTGGAAAAAAAAAATGTTTCTAAAGGAATCTATTTTGTTTACCTTGTACCTAATCCCTCTTACAACAGCAGATACGCGGGATGCAGAATGTAATTGCAAATTTATGATTACCATCTCATGGCGGGGAGGAGAGAACGGTTGCATACTGAATACAAAACATAATTAAAACTGTGGTGGGTAATCTCAAAGAAACATAAAACTTATTTATGAATTTAACTTTTTAAACTTCTTTTGCACTAGCCACTACTGTGGTCACGGTAGTAAGTGCTGACAGGCTCCATGTTCATCACGAGGCTGTCATGCGCACAGTCTGTTTCTCTCTGCCAAAGCCAGTAAACATCGGATTCGGAGGACGCACACGGCAAAACAAACATGTCTTTTTCTATCATCGGTAAATCTCATTTTTGTGTGTCAAAAAGACTTTATCCACTGCATCAGTAACTACCCTAATGTTTATATGAAAAGCACGGAGAGTGGGAGGGGGGCTTCGATCCCTTATTTTTTTTGTAGCTAGACATGGATTGTTGCACTCTGGGTACGATTACATCTTACACTATAGCCAAGACAAACAAAAGTGTTGTATACCTTTCTTCTTTGCGACAACCCCCTCGCCTATAAACACTCACTACCTCCCGTACATATAAGTTAGGAATATCAGATGAGTTTGTTTGGGAGAAAGCCACCGGATGAATACATCTTACAATCTAATGTAGCCAAGCACGCTTTGTCCAGAACATATCGACAATGCAAACATTACCAACAGTTAGCACAACATTTTCGTCATCCTTTTTTTTTTCGGGGTGGGGGAGATGGGGGGATAGGGTCTTTCTTTCTCTTTCTCTATTTTTTTTCGTCCAAAAATCCGCCCATACTCATAAACTCATACATTTGTTTAAATTAAGCTTGCTAAAGCATTTTTAGAAAGTAAATTTCATTAACCCATTTAATACGCATTTAACTGTGCTTATAATTATATGTAGTAAATATTTATGTGTAAATTTTTGTATGGGTTTTTCCCCTTTAAATTGAAAAAAAGAGTAAATAGTAAATTGTATCAGTTTTAAGGAGTGACATTTAAATGATTCCCCAGGTGAATATTAAAACTTTCAGCTAGACGAAAACAGTTAATGAGGGTTTCAGAAAATATTAATGTCTTGTGCTACATGCAAGTTCACACACACTACTAGATATTTTTTATTTTTATTGTACTACATACACAGTCAACTGAAAGAAGCTGACGGCAAATCCAACGGGGGACAACTCTTGTACAAACGGCAAAAGGAGTTCTGCTGGAGTTAGTGCCCTCTACCAAGACACCACAACACCTTTTCCTTACAGCCTTACTAGCGATACCTGGTTTTATTAAACAAAAGCAGATATTGAATGCACTTATTCTTGACAATATAACCGTCAACAGTTCTCAGGGAGATAGGAAACAGCCAAGAAGTGGTAAAGTCAGTTTAGCATATACAAACTCGCATTCCAAGCTGAAAAGTTATCCATTTCCCAAAAATATCTTCTAAATGAATTTCACAATATTATTGACTGATTCTGCGAGTTAATGTTTGCTGCAGAGAGTTTTTCAGTCTATTATTCTGTCTCTCACTCAGTGAATTCTGTAACTTTTCTTTTATTTTTGTGAGCGGGAGGAGAGTTAGCAAGACATAATTATATGAAAGCCGGTACTCAATTTGAAAAAGGTAAAGCTACCCCGTAACATTACAACCATTTGGGTCCTATACTACCCTGCCTTTCCTACCTAACCCAGATACCCATTCCAGCTGCTGAGTTCATCGAGGTCAATATTCTACTCTACACGGTATGGAGCCACCTAGTGTGAGCCTCGAGTATTCTAACCTCTCGGCTATCGGCTTTCTCTATTTGTAGATAAATTTATGGTGAAGTTGGTTCTGTGTATGTGTTTATTTGTGCATCTGTGTAGGTCGTGTGTGTTTGCATAAGTGAGAAGCTAATGGACATGGCGTCTAGTGTAGATAGAACAGCTGCTGAGGACCTGTCAAGTGCAAAACTCTGGACACAAAACTCTGTGAGCAGCCACCTGCTATTTCATTCATTTTGTTTGCAGCTGAGGCATGCATTATTTTTAAAAAATCATCTCGAAAAACATAATTGTCTCAGAATGGCATATACATGATATAAATATATAATTGAGAGACAAAAAGAGAGAATGTTAGATCTATGAAGCACAGTGCCACCAACAACAGTACTCTGATAATTCACATTCCAACTACCCTAACGTAGGTCAGGATGCAGTTTCTCTATCCACCACTCACTTCTCTTTTCCAACACATCATTTCCTCACAGCTTACTCCACTATCCTCGAGCCCCTTCAGTGTGTGTTCAGTCTTTGCAAGAGACCTGAAGTTTCGATCGAACCTTCTCGAGTGTTGGTCCGTGCCGGCAGCCATCTGCCCGGAGCGACAGGCGCGGTACCTTAGCTCAGCTGCTGGGTTTCAGCACGCAAACACCGGCCTCCGTATACGTCAGACCTGTCCTCCGGGGATTACATTGCCACTTCAGGTTAACATGAGGCTGCTGGGAGGTGGTGATGCTGACTTGTGGCAAGAAAAACAGTTTTTGTGTGATTCCTGATGGGTTTGAGCTTAGGCCTTTTTAGCCAATTAAAGTTACATCATCACTACGATTACAGGGATGGGATCGTTAAGATCACTGTTCACTCACGAGTGGCTCCTTTTTTTTATTGCCAGCATTAGATGCTAGAACGGGTGCACAGAAGAAACTTGTCCCACGGAATCAGCTAACCCTTACCTTCAAAGGTAACTAAGCCAGTGCAAGAACAAGCTCCTCCCGTTCTGAAGGAAGAATCTGTTCATTCAACCATGAAAACTTTTACTAACAAATCCAACTGCTGTTTTTGTCATGTCTGTAAAAGAAAGAATTTGAAATACAATATAAAAGAAATATAATGGAGCCAATAATTTGTATGAATAAGAAAGAGAATATTTTTAAGTCTTTCTGTTTACAGCTTTGATTTTCCGGACAATTGTGCATTTTATTCATTTCTTATTTTTGGCATTGTTTATTTTTTCTACAGGCCGTTCTTCTAAGAAAGATCAGCTTAAGAGTCCAAGGAAAGGGGCTGACACCCACACTACAGTCAATGTCGTCTGGTCGTGGTCTGTGACGTCTGGTAGTCTCTCTTTTCCTCCCTTCTTCTGGAAGTAAACTAGTGGATAGGTGGTTAAAGGAGAAGGAAATGATTTTTTTAAAGTCTCCAGTAAGAAAACAGTTGAACTGAACAAAATCATTGTACATGTCACCCAACAGAATAAAACACTGTACGTCTTCATGTTCAAGGGTTCAAGACGCACCTCGAATACCCCATAAAATATTTCACAATGGAATGACGATTTAACAGGAAAAACATGAAGTTTTCGACCGAGCAAAAGTAAAAGTAAGAACAGAAAAGATGGATTGAACCAGAAAGAAGACAAGAAAATCAACAGCATATTTATTTCTTTCTCTCAGCTCGGTCACAATGGGACTCTCTACAACTGGGAATATGACACAGGCACATTTTTGGGAGGGAGGTTGGGGAGGGGAGAGGACAGTGTGCAGTAACCAATTTCCTGCAAGTACAGCAACACAGCAGGCGCTAATTTGGTTTCTCAGCGCCGCGTGCTGAGTGATGCATCAAACTGTCCAAGGTAAAACTAAGGCCGGCAACCGAGGAAAGCTGGTGTCCGCTCACAGTTGTTCCCCTTTTGCCTTTTGTCAGGACTGGTTTCGTGAATAATTGTGGAAAGAGTGGAGAATGCAGAGTCGTTTTGAAGAAACAATTAAAAAACAAAACAAAAAAAAAAAAACAGTTGTCACAGAGGCGTATAAACTTTGTATTTTTAAAGTGTTGTGGATCTTCTTCTTTAAACTACAATATGTTGGAAAATCACAAACCCGAGTAACAGACACCATTATTTGACATTAGGGAACACTGTCAGGGTCAATGGAGCATTGTTAAATTAAATTACATTATTTAATAGAAATTAGCAATCTTAACACAAAATGCAGAATTGTGATCAGTAAATCAGTAAAGATAGTTCAACACGAGGGTCATCAATCCTCCTTAACTAAACGCAGTAAACATAAGTCTTCGACCTCTTCCACAAAAATAAAGAATTGTTGTCTGTGTTGGATGCTTTGGACGCAGTGAAAACGTGTGCGGGGGCCTTTTAGAAATGAATAGCACGCGAGACTCCCTGGACATGACCTCATTTGTATCTCTTCAAAGCTGATTTTTACAAAACGAGAGTGAAGGTGCGCGGAAGTTAACAAATTCGCTTCGTTTGCTTTCTTGGGGAGAAAAGAACAATAACAAGACGGAAGCTGTTCACGCAATGTATTATCTTCCTTTAGAGTAAACGTGCTGTTAGGTGGACTTTGCTAACTATGTCTGGAGCAAGATATGAACAAAGAGAGCTCAACCCACACCTTGCCCCGAAGTATATCCTTGGTATATCAGTTATCCTTTTATGTAGAGTGGGAGGACAGCCCACAGGCCTCAAATGTGTGACTTCAATCTTACTGCAAAGTAAAGCACACTTTTATCACCTTCTGAGCCTGTTCAACTCTAAATATATTATCAAAATAAAAATATTTCTTTAACCTGAGTAAAAGTTGACGGACACCCTACAACCCATCCGCATGGGAGTGAGAGAAAAAAGAGAAACTAGCAGCACACGTATCACAAACGTTTCTCTGTTACCATACATTATATTCGATGCATCTAGAGAAGAGACAAAACAATTTCCCACGTATCAAGATGTAGCTGTGTGGTCTATGTCAGGATTTGGACGATTTGTGCTCGTGTTTGCTCAAATCATCCCCTCCAATGGGGGAGATCAAGCTAATAGGCTGCCTTCGATCCGCTAGAAGTGTTTCGATGCGCCGCAAACCTCTTGCTGGAGGTCCTCCCCCGTCCACGTCTCAAGAGAAATGGAGTTTTCCGTGGCAGTTAGGGCTCGTGGACAGCAAAACACGGCAATGTTCCAGTATCACTGCAGTGGTGAGATATTAAATAGAGTGTTATAAAAGTAAATTGAAAGTACTGCTACAGTTCTACTCAGTTTGTAGTAGTTTTAACTGAAGTGGTACAGGAAAGAAAAGTAAAGCTTAAAACCGGTTGGCTTACTAATAACAACAACAATAATAATAAAAATTATAGCAATAATAATTAGTAGTAGTAGTTCCATTATTAGACCTTTTAGTTTACACAGGTGTTGGTCAGATCTCGCTGAATATTTTAACTGTGATTTGTGAAAAGTTAGTCCATTCGCAGGTATTCACGGTGATCTGCTAGACACCGTTATCCCCGTAGCTATTTAAAGACAGATTTTGAACTCGAAAAACCATCTTTGTCTTACATAATAAGCTCACAATTTTAATAACTTTTTGTTTTATTATGCCATAGATCTTATTACTGTTGTCTATAACCTCTTAAAATGTAAACTGGTCTGGTGCACTGAAGCATAATCATCGGTGTCTATGTCTGTGTGCCTGTAGATGTCTGGACTAGTCATGAAGAACATAAATGTCTGTGTCGTGAAGTCCAAGTAAAGATGCTTTCTTCACCTGACGACGTGGGCCCCTTGATGTGACTTGCTGATGACCAGACGACCAGGTTCTAAGTCCCATCTTAAGACTCGTCGATGCAATTATAAGTACATCTTGTTAAAATTAAAGTTCTACTCTGAAACATGTTACTAGCAACTATTTAAAATAAAAAAGGACACTAGCAGTTACATCTTCTATAAATTAGATGTTCAGTCACGAACTAGCTGCATCCAGTAAATAATCAGTCTTACACGGACTTCAGTAGTGACTACGTGACTGGAGAAAAAATAAAGCTAGCTACTTTCCTCTTCTGATTGTATCATCTCTCCCTGCCTCCCTGCTGTGTCCCCACACGGCCCCAAGTATCAAGCACCGCGAGAAGCAATTCCAATCGCGTTGTACAAAGTCGCGCCAATACTGGAAATCAATACGCGGCCCCGTGGTGTCTATGTGACAGCTGCTATGATTGGACGGACGGTGTGGAATCATGATTGCCTCGTGGGTCGAGCACTTCAGTCCCGTATTAAGACCGTAAAGAGCCTTGATTAGGGCTCTTCGTGTGCAATCTACATCTTGAGTCTGAACCTAGCTATGTACATAAAGGTTTTGATGGCTTTTGATTATTTATGGTTTCGTGATAAAAACCTTAAACTCAATTTTTTTTGTGATAGAAGAAAAAATCCTCTATATTTAAAAAAAAGTAGTATTCACTGGGGATTTTGGCCTGTCTGAAAAATCCTTCTTCAGCAACTAAAAGCTAATTGTGACTGATGTGTTTAGTGCGTAATACACTGAGACGAATTCAGGGAAAGTAACTCAATAAGACTGATGTAGACTGCCGGGAGTTGGTTTCGTGCTCTGTTTTTATTTTCCAGTGGCTTCCTTTCCTTGGCTAAATAGCTTCCTTTACTCATCTCTGGAAGCACCGAGCCTTGCGATCGAAGATGGTGACATCATCCAGACAGAAGACATGTCCGCAATTTTCCAAATGTTTCACCGCTGGCTAAGACATGTTCTTTGAAGCTCCCATGGTTTTTTTTTTCAGGTTTAGTTTCAGTTTTTTCTCCGTTTCCCTCAAATAAGTTTGGTCACATTCATGGTACTTGATGCCGTAGATGGTACCTGACTTGCCCAGATTGTCATTTTTGTCTCTTCAGAAATAGTGTTGCACGGCTTGGAATGATATCGGTCCAGTTCTTTCTGATCTTACGATAAATTGCTTTTGTGACACCTTTGATGATGACAGCCACCACATGAAGTCTTTCTGCTGAATGAGGGTTTGGGTATGGTCTTAAGGTTTCCAGGTAAGTGTCATGTCCATTTGGAGTAGCCTGAAATGATGAGCATTTTCTTCAGGTTTTGAAGGTCTCTCTTGAAGCTTGAAGCTTCCTTTGAGGATTAGACGATCTTTGGTCGATGATGGAGAGTGCAGATCATTTCTCCCTTCCCAGTTTATGTTGGAGATGTTGATGACTATCATGTACATTGGTTTGTCTGAATGTCTACTTTCTTTCTTTTGATGGCTTCTTCTCTTTCTCTTGCTTCTTTTATCTGTCCGCTGTATGCATGGCTGTGCACATGCGTGTGTATGTGTGTGTGTGATGACTTATTTCACTTGGGTGGACGTTAGAAGGTATACAAGGTATTTTTGGAAACACCAGCCTCATGTCTGAGACAAATTACTAGAAAAGACCTTGCGTAGACTTACTCCTCGCCAGCCGTTTTCTCAACTTTCTGTTTTCCTTTGCTCTGTCGGCTTCCGTCCTTTCCAACCACCCAGCTGGTCTTCCAGACTGCATTTCGCAAAGCTCTCGAGACTTTGTCCTTTCCGCTCACAACACTGTACTAGAATCTTGGTAAATGAAGATGCTTCCTCTTCTGAGTTCTTGTAGCAGTCCTTATAACAGGAATACAGGCTAATGCTGTCCTTAACATCATCCATCCTCGAAAGGTCTTTATTTTCAACCGCACGTCTTCCGGCCTTGCCACATGCTCGTGAATGGCCCTTAGAATTAATAGTTTTTAGACGAAGCCGTAGAAGCTGAATAGCTTGTGTTCGTGCTTCTTTCAAGCCGTATAAAGTTATCTGCGGTTACTAACATCTATGACGTCAGCAGGTAACAGTTAACACCAGAATAAAGTCTGACCTACAACGGCCAGTCAACTGTTACTTGCTGACGTCATTGAGGGCTTAAAGAAAGGTTGGAATTTCGGAGCTAAATAACGAATGATAGTATTAGCCCATTGGTCGTTTCTGTTCGGACTTTATTTTGGCCTCGACCGTGGCGCTTGATGGCTAAGATTGGGTGGCTGACATTCAACGTGGAAAATGATGACATGCCATTGGTTTTACATCGATTCACTGGCACTTATAGTTGGTATGACCGATATCACTGAGTATCTCTTTGCAAAAGTAGCTATGTTCGGCTCTAGAGGATCTCAGTGTCTGCTCGGTCTTTTGTCTCTCAGCTCCAGGTGGCGATCGAACACTTGTGCAGTGACCCAGAAATAGAAGTTGGCCTCAAGCAGGCTCTCTCTTCATGGATGACTGAACTTACCAAGCGAACTCACGCGCCGCCGTCGAATTCCAGCGGAGAGTTTCTAGCATGTTCTGAGTTTTCTTTGTTATCAATATAAGACAGACTTAACCCGAAATTTAAAATGTTATGTTACTGCTCCCTTTTCTTTGCCCCTACCACTATGTGTTGGGGAAAGGGTTCTGTTGTATAAGGAGCACTTGTTAAGGACATGAAACCTGACTCACTAGAAAAGATTTTCCATCACTACATTTTTCAACTTTATTGGGGATCTGTCATATTTAATCTACCATGTCCGTGATTTTACAAGCTTTTGCAATGAAGCGCGAAACCTTTCATGCCACTAAAGACCGATGCATGATGGGTAATTCTGATCAACAGCCGGGCATGACACTTTAATCAATATCCTCAGTCATCTCTGTAGACTGCATCGTTGGAAATCATGAGAGGACCTGAGGTACGATACGGGGTGCATACCCTCACAACATACTATTGTGGTCAGCGAGCTCAGGACCACGTGACTGGATCAAACGCTGGATGAGAATACAACAGTCTGGGGCTCCGGGCTCTACACCCTTTCCCTTCCAGAAGTGTGGCTGTCTTGCAAGTCTGCTGCAGAACCCGCACATTTCAGACTTTCTGGTCTGGAGGGTTCTATCGACCCTGTCGTAAGCTCGTTGATACGCCTGCTGGCAACAATGAACTGTTTTGAGACCTCCATTCGACCCTGGCCTTCGGACAAAAGCCACGTTTATTGCGCTTCCTGAGGTTGGTTTGGCCTGGGATTCGACGATTGGCACGTTTGTGAACGTCTGAGCTGCAATTTCTAAGCGTCTGGCGTGGTCGTGTTGCCATGCTGCATAAGTATTCTGCCACCGCCACTTGACTTGACCTCAAGCAGGGTCACACAGGAGCAAAGGTCACCATCTGGACCACTTTACCTTGGGAGCTGAGAGGGAGTGACGACAGGTGATGTAAGTGCAGGTGTGATTGACACTCTTCTAAGGATGTTTGTTGGACAACATTGCAGCGCTAAGATGTATGTTGGGCTGTGTGTATGTGCGCTGTCGAAGCAACATTGATGAAAAACTATATAGATGAATGGTTGTAGGTAGGAAAGTTTGTATTTTACACCAAGACAACAACTAAGGCTATATCATGGCAAAGTCGTGCAAGCAGGTGGAGCTGGTTGGATGCAGAAATACAGGCAACTCGGTAGACAGATTTAAAAAAAAACTATAACAGTGATCCATTTGCATCTTTGAACATATATAACAACAGTAAAGAATTGTAGTGTCTGTAACATCAGGGTGTAAAATGTTATTGATATGTTAGGGCCGTGAGCAGGGATACATATACGACCATGATATTATAGTATAACATAAAAGCGTGGTATTCGCTCCTATAAACGCAAGATAACAAGGCAAGCCTAGAACTAACGGAGAGACTTTAATATACTTTCATTTCTTTCTTTTCTCATGACTACTATTTCTTTTGGATTTTAAAAGCCGAAGACTAGGTTTGAAAACAACGTACCACTCTCCTTTTCAAAAGAATCACGGTCAAGTGATTGTCATAACAGCAACGGGGGTTGGGGAGAGTTTCCAACGAATTTCACATTCACTATTTTGAAAAAATGAAGAACATCCTTTCTCTAATGTACGCTATTTCATCTTCCTTCACCCAAGACTACCCTTCCCCCTTTCTTTCCTCCCTAACTACCTCCCTTGCTGTCATCTCTTTCTTGGAAAACGAATCCTGCACAGATTTATTGTAAATGGCTTGCAAGCTCTAGTGCTGTGTTTTCTTTTGTTATTAGTTTAAATGTTATTTTATGCAACGGATATTAACCAGTGGCGCTTTCTTTTCTGCTTTTTCTTCTCTCTCTCACTTCTCTCGCCAGCACAGCACTCGATTCTAAGGAAGCAATGGCGAAGGTGCTTCATCTGTCAAGTCAAAATTAGACGTTGTGTTATCTGCGGGTCTAGCCCCGCTTCTGGCTTGAAGAGACCTCTGGTGTTTGGACAGAAGCCGCCACCATCACAGCACGCGCACTCGCGCACACGTGCCGCCCGCCTGTCGCGTCCATCGTCGTGCCATTTATCTGGCTTCTCGGAGGGGGAGACAAAGCTCGGTTAGGAACTGCAAAGCCGGAGAGGAAACGAAGAAAAAAGAAGCTGAGCAGCGTGAGACAACGGACGGTGGCAGACTGCCGGCACCAGTCTCAGACAAGGAGCTGCAGGCGACAGGCGGTTACAGGGAGCGCTGATGGTGTGAGGGGCAAGTCGTGGTGACATGGTCTCCATCCTGGTCTCCATCGCAGCTCGTGTGGTCACAGCTCCGTAACCTTACAGGCGCTGGTGTGTGTGGATGTGTGTGTGTGGAGGGAGTTTATCTGTAGGGTGGTGACAAGCTACCTACCTGTGACCGGACATCGGGCTCCACGTATCCAGTAAGTGTCTTACAGGTGTCACGCAGTCTCAGGTGTCGTCTGTTGAACTCTTCTGTTATCTTCTGAACCATGTTATTTCTCAGCTGTTCTGTTTCTCTTTCTTTAGTTGTATGTTCGTATGCATGGCTCAGTTGACTCTCTGTCTTTCAGTTATTTTTGTTCTTTTTAAACCTCATTGTTGATGCATTTTTTATTTATTTTTATTTCTGTCAGTTTTTTTCTGACTTTTTTATTATTAATCTGTCAATTTCTTGTGTATCAACCAATCTGTTTATCCCTATTTTCATCTGTATTTTAATGTGTAGATATGTACTGGCAACGAAAAACAGGAGAATAGATAGATGTTTGTTTTGATGTATGTGCATCTGCCTTCTCTCAACAAAAATGTTTTATTTCTCAATTACTGAAACTTTATACAGTTCGAAAGAGGGTTTCGAGATAAGCCTTGTAGTTTATTATTCATCATGCTGTAACTTCATGTAGTAAACTAATAATTCAAAGTTAACGAGCATTTTAATGCTAAAAGCTACATTTTTAACTGCAATGTTCATTCTTCCAGCACTTAGTATAAAAAAGGTCTCAACATGTTGTCTGTGTGTTGTATTGATAACATAATTGACGTTTGTCTGCTTGATTATTTCGATATCTTCGTGATTGTTAAAGTATTTTATTACATCAAATATAATTTATTTATCTCCACACAGCTGCTATAACCAACACTTCAGTAGTTTTATTGTGCTGTTGTCCTCTACTTCACATGTTAGTGTAAATCAGTGTAACCCGATGAGAAATGGAATGAGAAATGAACTCTACAGATTATTACTAACTACTACTAAAGTGCAACATATTTTAATAGATATTATCATTATTCATTTATCTTAGTGTGCGTGTTTATCGATTAACTGTGTGACTTTAAGCTTTCAAACATTTTTTTTCTTCAACTCCTCGCTTCTTTGTTGATCTGATCCTCTGTCATTAACTGATAAAATAGTAATGGAGAGAATTTCCTTCCGAATTTAAGAAAATGGGTTTGCTTGACGAAAATCGTCAGCTAATACTCGGTTATTTCTTCTCTCATCCACGCGTAACTAATATTTTTTGTTTGATGGACAACGGTTAATACACGAGATGGAAGCTGTCTTTGCTTGATGCAAGCAACATTAGCTCCATGGCGGCTGTCGGGGGTCAAGGAGGGATGCTCCCTGTGTGCATCCACGAGCGAAGTGGTCAGAAGGGTAGACGTGGATCTATAACTCTGTCCCACCCTGTACATTTTGTCTCAAGGGTGAAAGGTTGAGTTCTTCACCTTCTGGCGTGTTTTGTCTCGACATGAGCGTGTAATTGTTTATATATTGCAGTTTCTTACACAGAATCACAATATTCACCATATCATATTCATTAAACTGTAAAGGGAGATAACTAAAAATTGTCTTAGGTTTGAAAAAGATTAAAACATCAAGATTTTTGAATCCCGCTGCCATCCTCTTCACCTAAAAAAATAATAAATAATTTGTTACTAAAGTCTCTCCATTCGATGTATCAATCCTCTACACTTATTTCTTCCTATCACCTTGCCCTACTCTCATTTCTACACTGTGCCACTCTCTAGCCATCACAAACAAACAGGGGCAAGCCTGGATGCTATCAGACACATCACACTTTCTGTCCTCGTCTGTAGTCCGAGCTGCACGTGGCTCAGTCGCTGTCTGACAGGACGTAGGCTTACGTGGCACGTGTTTGGCGTGGAGGCTGCTGGCTTGATGATACTGTGCTGCACAGTGTTCAGGCAAAGGAGTCACATTCAGAAACTCGTGTCTGTGAGCTCTCTTCAATTTTTAATTACGCCGAAAAGTCATCTGAAGCAAAAAGCAAAACAAATTACCAATTTATTCGCCTTCCTTGCTAGTCCTCTGTTTTGCTGTCAAAAGCAGAATTTCCACTATGTATCCAGGTCGATCATCAGCCTTCTATTTGACCATCTGCTTCCTCTGAGCTTTTTCTAAATACAGTGATATTTGGTTGGTTGTTTTTTTTTTTTTGTTTGTTTTTTGTTTTTTTTTGTTTTTTTTTTGTTTTTTTTGTTCTCCATCTCTCTTTCTCATTCACACGGACATGTACGCATAAAAACATGTACCAACGAGTATCCTCACACACATCCTCAAACAGCTTGCCTACTTCCGGTTGTTATGAAAATGGATATTATGATGAACTCGGTACGTGATGTACGTCAGTCCACCTGATAATTACGTGAGTGAGGCAATCAGTGTTTATGGCAGGATGGAGGACAGGTCTCCACTACACGCTCACCTCCGTTCGTGCGCGGGGCGAGCCAGGGTCTTCCCACACACTGTGCTTTGTGTTTTCACAGTTGTTTGTGGCCACAGCTGTGGCTGACCGGAGATTGAGTGTTAATGAAAGCGAGGCGGCACATCACAAGAAGTGCACTGCCCTGACCTCTGCCATTGTGTGCGCACGAGGCCGTGAAATGCGTTTTCAATATCTTCCCATTTAGAAAGAAAGTGTTGCCATGGTGTAGTCACGTTCTAGTTTGGCAAGGTAAACCTTAGCCAGGTAAACAGCAATTACGAAGGCAAAGTTCTTTGGAAATAAGAGAAAGGATGCGAGTGAAGGACCTTTTTGAGAGGTAAGCCATTACTATCAAGAAGGATTGAAAGGTTATTGCATCGTAACCATTTGCCCTTTGTGATAACTCGTTTACACAACAACCATAGGATGTAAGCCAATTAAGCTGAGTAATCAATGAATAGAAGTGGGCGATAAAGAATTATCGATTTTATAGATACTATTATAGATACGTTTAACTATCATTATCCTTATCTTTAACCCTAACCTTTCTAGCCAAAATCTGGGGACCGGAGGACAAAGACATACTGTATTCAAGCAATGGCATTTGACTTGCAATTAGAAAGCGGAATGCAATTTGTTTGACCAAATAAAATAAGACAGTTATCAATTGATAAATAATTCTTCCAGCTCTGTAACTGATTTTTAAAATGTGTGAACAATGAAGCATATCTGATATTTTCTCTACAATATCTCTACATCTTGGTGAGAGATTGCAAGAAATACACTCTACTGAATAGGATTCAATCTTAATTTCAGATGATCGGATTTCTTCACCATTTACTTCATGTGACAATGTGTAATAAGGACTTAAGTCAGCACCTTTGCGCAAACATATATCAAACCCCTACAAGATTTTTTTTATCTCGCTTAATTAATTTTGATATACGACGATTGCGGTACTAGGGAGTTCTTGCTGCTTCGCCTTGTAAGCTGTGTTGATGTGATGTACTTGAAAAGTAATATTCGAGGTCCTTTAAATACTGGTTTTATTCATTTTATGCACATATAATTTTTTGTTGTTTTTGTTTTGTTTTTTGTTTTTTGTTTTTTTGTTTTTGTTTTTGTTTTTTGTTGTTGTTTTTTTTTGGTTCAGCGAACAAAGTACCAGTCCTAAATGAATCCATTTAAAATCCGTACAAAATTTGTGCTTTTTTAAAAAATACTCTTTCCTTGGTAGAAGCTGTTCATTAAGCACCTGCATTTTAGCTTATATACAATTTTGCGTACTTCTATTTCTAACATTATGGAGAAGAACTTGGTTTGTTAAATTATACCAGGGGAGAGTGAGAGCGAGAGGGAGAGAGAGGAAACTGTCGTAAACACCGCGGATAGTTTTCCAAATGGATGGAAACGGTCATCAATGATACATTGATATTACCCTTTGAAATGCTGCTGCACAGTTGCTATAGAAACGACTTGCAGAGACAGTAAAAGACCTCGTTACGTTAGAAAATTACACATTCTGTTTGAAAAACACATGATTCTAGTCGGTAGCAACAAGGTTCACGAGTTACCTTAGGCTCATTTTTATCTTCGAGATTATTTTCCCGTGATTTGCTTGGACTCCTGGGACATCAATAGTACGAGCTTGAATGTTTCCTTGTCCTCCTGGAAACATAAATATCACGTGGCTGCGTTTTGTGCTCATTCGCATGCGTCGTAAAAATAACACAGATGGAAATGTAAAAACAATAAAACAAAAAATAGACTTTTTGCTAATGTAAGGCTGAAACAAATAAAATGATGAATAGAAACAAGGAAAAATCAGAAAAACATTACGTGAGGTTGCTGTAATTAATTTCAAATGTCGAAAGTAGCAAAGGTAGTTTAGTGCAGATATGTAGATTTTTAAAATTTATGAGTCAACTTTTGCTCCTGAAAGTTAAATTTTCGTTTAGACTTAAAAATTCAGCTGATAATTAACTTTACAACTTAGTACATTTAGACTAAAATAAAGTGCAATCAGTCTCAGGGCTGAGTCATAACTTAATATTAATGTTTGGTATGGCATAAGTTTCATATTTCTTAACATTGTTTTGCATACTACTCCTTCATTCGACTAGTAAGTGAAAATAATACACGACAGGTAACTAACTGATTGCTACAATAAGCGGTTTAAAAGTTAAATTCCTAATACCGTACTTATATAATTTAACTTTGTAATTAAACTACTTTTAGGATTCAGTTGTCAAAAATTGTCTGATATTATTATACGGAAAGTAAGATCCGCGAACAAAAACCTTTAAAAAAAGCGTGTAAGCATATTAGCACAAAAGAATACTTGAAGTTAGAATAATATTAGGGAGCCAAAGACTGATCATCAAGCTCATCTTCCTCTCTGCAGACAGATCGATCAAAGACCACGAATGACGGGTGATGCCAGGTCTGCACGAGGAGGCCATCTGTAATGCCGGGGCGAGCACCGACTGTAGTGGAGTCAGACACCGAGACACCATCATCATAAGCCGCCATCTCTCATAGTCCGAGCTCTGGCATGGACAAGCGCTGACACGAGTCGACTTGGAGACTAATACAGCGTGAAGACCTGATTAGAATTCTTCCTTCCTCCACACTCTTGTCAGTACAAAATCGTGTGCACACAAAAAAATATTTAAGTTGTTTAACTAAGTAAACTTTCAAACCATATGCTAATGTGACCTGAGGAATTTGACCTCTTCCTGTGCATAGTGATGTTTTAATCGTAGATGCTTACTCCGATTTAGTGAAAAAGGCAATTTGACTGAACTTTACCAAGTCATTAGTCCATTGACTGTGTTTTGATCACAACATTACTAGACTCGAAGTTGTAGTGGGGGTCAGATGCCATTTGGGACTTTAATTTCTGACAAAAGTTTTTGCTGCTGTGGTCTCCTCTTGTTATTTTTTTTGTTGTCTGAGGGAAAAAAGTAGTTGTTGACTTATTGACTTAATAATATATGTCGACAGGAAGTTGGCATGTTGTCCTCTCAAAAATACTGTTAATGATGTGAGTACCTTACATAAGCAACAAACTGGGTCCTCGAGCGTTAAAAGTCGGCGAGGAGAGTCTATCGACCTTAGTTGGTTTTACCAATGTGGGTTGTAGCATTTTTTTTTTGTTAGTTTGCATCTTCTTGTTTGATTTTTTTGATTTTTGTATAGTTCTGAACATCATGTGATAAAGGCCACTGTCTTCTGTTATCCTCTTAAGAGAAAAGCCTTCTTAGGGTATGTGAATGAGGATGCAGGCTCTAGCATGTATATACATTTTATGTAAAATTTAAAAGCAGATATAATTGTTATCGTTAGTGAGATAGGAGCAACAGACTTTTTATTTTCGTGTGTGCAATGTCATATCGTGAACACCGACATGAAGGTAATTTCTGAAGAGCAGGTCCACAATGTAAATGTAACATTTATCCTGTTGTAGGAGAAGCAGCGCATGCCTCCGACAGATCACTTACAGCAGATTGCAAAAATTGTAGAGACAGTGACAGCAACAATGGTCGTGGCGGAGTGTTTTGACCTTTTCCTGGAATTAGCCATCGGGAAAAATCACTATTTTCTCTATTTCTTTTTTTTCTTTTTTTCCTTTTCTCTGTCTTTCCCTCCCTCACAGTTCTGTCACACACACAATACAAGAGCGAGAAGAATCAAACACACAAACGCATGTGTATATCTCTTTCTGTCTCCGGTATATTTGTTTGCTAGTTTCAAGATGGCAAATGATGTTAAAAGCATTATCCTAACACAAAATCGGAATGATTTTGAGCATCGCATACTTTTACTGGAAATATGCAACCTTTATATCAGCAAAACACTTGAGCTTTGACCTTCTCTGAACTCTACCGGTAACTCCTAATGAGTTCTGATTCAAACCTTGTCCGGACGATGCTGCTGTCATGGAGACGTGTCTGTCACTTACCCAGACCCCTGGCACCGACACTTGTTCTCGCTGGTAAGTGCCGTGAGACACTACAATCTCGCGTGATGCCAGAACTTTCCAAAACAAGACATCGTCTCCTAATTGGGAGCACGAGCTGCTTGCTAAATGTCACACACCTTACTCCTATGTTCTCAGGCCACATCCTGACTTGTACTTGCTGGACACGACATCAAGAGGCTTAGGGTCGAATACACCATTGACCAAAAAGGTGTAGTCTGAGGGACTTAAGGTTCACACCAAGTTTCTGTCCAGAAAATATCATCATAATTTAATGAAAGGATAATTTTACGTCTGACATGGCGATACTCACAGTGACTTTAGTCCCAAATTATTATGATAAAAACAATAAAGAAGCATCCATACCCACGCAGATTTTTTTTCTTGTTTTTTCTACGATGTAGAATTCTCAATTTCTTTCTTCGTGCTCCAGGACCTTCATTGCGTGTCAAAAAATGTCTCTCTGTCTAGCTCTATCCTTTTCTCTAGGATTATTATTATTAATGCATTTCCCTAACGTCTGTCATCTATCTTCTGTCTCTCTCTCTCTCCTCCCAATTTTTTATTCTTCATTCTTCTTTTTTGTCTTTTTTATTTCATAAAGTTTATGCATGAGGGACGCAGATGCAATGCGCTGGTTGTCAAATTCAGAGTAGCCGCTCCTTCCACCCCATCCTTCCACCCGCACACCCCCGAGCCCAGTAGAAGGCTGTCTCTAGACAACGTCGTCCATCTTGTCCCCACCCTCTGCTTTCTTCACCTTTCACCCTACTCCTTCCCTCTCGTTCTCTCAAAGCAGAGCAAAGTACTACCTTCGGTTATTGGGATCAGAGTTCACTTCCAACCCCACTTCAGAAATGTGCCGACCGACTGATAGATGAGTAAGAGACGGCAAACATTCCTTTGATGTTGTATCTAATCTGTGCTTCATTCCAGTGGCGCACTCTGTGAAAGCTGTGGATACCGTGTAAAATTATTTTAAAAAATTCATAGAAAGTAGAAAACTTTTCATTTATAAATCATCTCCCCTTACTCCTTATGCCTTGGATTAGAGTCGTTTCCTTCTTTGCCCTGTTTTTAAGGTCAGTGACTTACAAGGATTCAGCAGTAATCTGTTGTTGAACATCCGTCTTTTGTTGCTACTGCTAAATATGGAAAAGTTTTTCCAACAAAGTTCGATATTCTAAATTAACTTGCATTCACACCTATCGGTATTAAATTATTATATAATATGTTCCCTGTTAAAAAATCTGCCACAAGCCGCATGAGTAAACACAAACCATATGTCCCAAAGTTAAAATAGGCCAAGGGATTTTGTTGTTGATCACAATCGGCCTCAGCACCATCCTTCTTCCAACAGAACCTTCCTCTATTGTCATTATGGTCCTGCCAGAACAGGATGAATGCATCATTGCAAAAAACCAAAACAGATGCAGCAGTTGTGTCCAGATTCCTGTTCAGCCCTAGAGGTCCCTGACCGCAACCTCTGTGCACTGTTTGTGATTATTCTGATATCAAGTGTCTGAGAAGATAACAGGCTTAATGCCGGAAGGAAGGTTTGCCAAGAGGTGGTTGCCATGTCCTGCAAGTCGGCCACTGATCTGAGACATTCTGTTTATGGCAGACTTTGGTTTTACTGCATTTGCGATTCCAGGGAGTTGTAACTTTGAGAGTGTAGGATTCAGTAAGAGACTTTTTTTACAAGAGACATCTGAGGTCAGAGGTCAGTTCAGACTTCTCTAAAGATGTGGGTCGGTGTACAAGGTACGTAGCAAATCGAAGAGGGTTTTTAAATCGGATATATTTTTTTCCATTTTCATGTGGCTCTCTATTATAAAGATTGTTTTAAGACAACCGATCTTTCAGTTAGATATTTCTTAACCAAAATAAGTAAAAGTGAAAATTTGCTTCCAACTTTTTGATTAGTTTAAGAAGTCAAGTTGTTGTCGTGTAATTCTGGTCCCAACTGTATTCATCAAAGGATCACACGAGATTTTTGTGTTTGCCGCAGAGTGTGAGTGGATAACACACACCTTATCATTTTCCGTCCACCATCATCCTAGCCAAGGGGAACCCTTTCTTAAGAAAGATAAAGGCAAAGGGAGTAAACTCCTACAGAAAATGATGATCAGGGCATCAGCTGGCGAAGTCTTACCAGGATGAAATCGCCGGCCAGGGACCAGTGCCTACGTGTTTGTGACCAGCTCCACCCATCGGTTATGGTTCTCTCGGAGAGAAAGATGTACGCCACCAAGTGTATGCGTCCAGAGACGGATCGGTCGAGACGTGAATCAATAACGACAGCGCACCCTACCGGCAGGCTCCAGAGTGGAGATAGCGAAGATTATGATACTGAAACCAAAGCAGACTGCAATGTGAAGAGAAGGAACATCCATTTATACGTGGACTATCCAGTCCGGCACACTACACCAGTCCGGCACAATGATACAGCTACCCCTTGAACTAGAACGATTGCCGGTGGGACATACGAGACTGATAGAGGTCAGATGACGGGATTTGAGGAGACAGCAACTGATGAGAGCCTCAAACTCCAGGTACGATGGGAAAGATATACTCACATGACTTGGACTTCCTCAGACAGGGATGCGATCAGAATGGCTGTACACCCATGACCAACGGGCTGATTTTCATTCGCATCTCTGCCGGCCCTTACAACGACATCATTGTAAAGTATATACTTGTAAGTTCAAGCATAAAACAAAGTGGAGGAGTTTTATCAACAAACAGACAAGATTACAAAAGCAGTACAAAAATAGAAACCCTTGCTGTGACTGAAATGCCGAGGATGACCTTAACATCTGCCAACAATGGGCAGGAACCGTGGGTTAATTCGGCCAGGGTGAAGCCAAATCATGGGTCTCAAACTGCTAGAGCTTGCAGAGAACTATGAACATGAATCTTCACTAGAAATGAGGACGGCACCTTGGCACTGGCGAGATGGACTGGCTCACAACCAGTCACCTACACCTTGCTGCTGAGATGCCTCAAATCCAGAATCAACAAGGCCAGGACGAGGACATGCCCAAACACCGACAAAGACAACAATCGTGGCCTTGTCTTAACGAACCACAAATTAAAGAAGATAATGCGCCGTTTAAACATTCCCCATGCTTTATGAAAGAAAAATCTTTCTTTGCTCTCTTTCGAATGAGACAGGTTATTGAACTTGAGCAGTAACAGTTAAGAACATAGCATTTCTAGCTAGAGATTTTAAAAATTTTAAAAGTTTTTATTGATAAAAAAATGTTTTTTTATTTTCAAATTAAATACTGCCTTTTGCCTTGTTTAATCACCGCCTGAAGCAAGTGTAAAATTTAGAAATTTTTACGCTTTCTTTTTGTTGTTTCTACTGTTAGAAGCACCTGCTTCCGACAGACACTTGTCATTGTCAAGGCAAAAGTGGAGAGGACTCAAAGAAAAGTGTGGATAACACTAATAAGCCCCGAGTTCACCTGGGTCGAGTCGGATGTTTTCCACCATCTGACCAAGTGCACTTGTCCTCAGCACCGTGCTGCACATTGCGCTGGTTTCAACAGACACTGGAGCTGCCGGGTGGAAATGAATTATCCACATAACATTCCAGGGTGTTGAAACCTTCCCTGGGGTGATCACTCTTTTTTCATTGCCCTTCCTGCAGATTGAACTCTTCGGTGGAGCTGTTATTTCGCTGGACGGCTTGGTAACATTCTGGGTGATCAAGATATCGAGCAATTTCTAAATTAAATTGCAGCAATTTTTGTTGCTGTCTTTTTATGATTGCTCGTGGGCTCATGTCTGGCTGTTTTATATGGTGGGTGGGGCTCCGATATATATATTGCAAGGAACAAGAAATAGTCTTTATATTCTCTTATTGATTTTGCGGTGTCCTGTCATTATGTCGATTGTTCTAAACCGACATTTGTGCATACGTTCTGTGTGCACGTGCGAGCTTGTTTGCATGTTTGTTTACTTTTATTTGTTTGCATACCATTTGGTTAAATTTATAAACATGCATGTGTCGCCTCTATCTCATTTTTACACACTTTTATTTAACTCACCATGTCTGTCCGGTTGGAATTTTATAATCGGGTGGTTTGTGGCAGAACGGTGAGAGTTGGCTGTCCTCGGTTCAGCTCTCATCTCGGGCACGCTGTTCTTTCTCTGCTTTGGCATCTGTGTGTAGGGCTGGCTGCCTTGGCGTGATATAGTCTTAGAGGTTGACAGGTAGGTATTCACAATATATAAGAAGTAAAAATATTAGTTTAAAGCACCAGTAAATAAAACAGAAAAGAAAAATAATATTAGTAAAAAGACAGTACAATAAGTATAGTGGCATAAACTGAGGGATAAGAACGATGGCTTTGAAAAAAAGACGCAAAGAACAACGACAGACCGCTATTATCCTCAGTATCATACTTATATTTACCAGTATGAGTATTCTTATGCAAAATAAAATTGTTAAACAACTTCAACGGTTGTATATATATATAAACCACAAGGTGACTCATTTTCTAACGAAACTTGAAGAAGCAAACGTGCAATCCACCAATAACTGCTCTATTTATGTAACAGACGTTCAGTGACTGTCACGTGGCAACACGATGGCGACACGAAAATGGCCGACAATTTAAAGTCTAGACTAGAGTGGTTCCCATCCAGAGACCACTTAAGTAAGTAAAAGAGCTTGTGTGCCGGCTGTTAGGGAAGCATTATTCCGGGTAAACGGTCTTCAGTGGCTGAAAAGAGCCAAGCGTGAACAGCTGCCCAGCGGAGGTGCGAATGACGTCTGTGGCAGCTGGACCGTCGCCATGGTTACGTCTGTGGGAGGACGTTCCAGAATGACACGGGGAGAGAACTGATATGTCTTCTCCATCCTGCCACCTGTAGGCGGGTGTAGAGATAGCCGCTGGTCACGGGTGGTGGAGTCTTTTCTCGGGCTGATTAGTTGAGGATTGGTTAGGGATGTTGGTTGCGTGTGTTCTTTAAATAACATCCCGTATTTTGTGTGTGTGTGTGTTTTAGTGTGTGTGTGTGAATACATGACATTGGATAGCATGGATAAAACTGAGATTTCTATTTAAGGAGCGCGCACGTGCTCACACCCACACACACATTAATTTTGTGTATCACTCACTCATTATTTCATTTTTTCTTTACAAGAATTAGTAATTCTGTAAAACGTATCTCATCTTTAAAAGCATCTTGTGGCGATCTAGGTTTTAAAAAATGAGGTTAAAGAAGTCTGTGAAAGAACAAAGGTGTTGCTGTACAATCTCTGACTTTTTGTGGCTTTTAGAAGTTAATATCATTTCAAACAGCTCTAAAAACACTTTTTTATCTCCTTGCCCTTTACGGTATGTGTCCGTATTCATGAAGCCACGGTAAGTCATTAACCATAGGCGTAAAGGAAACATTAAGGTCAGCAAAGCCTTGTCTCTATGGTTATATGCACTTTCCAGATCACGTGGATAGTTTTTTAAGTTGCTTTTATCCCAGAATATTTGTCACTAATTTATAACTTCGGTTACAAGGGTACAGCAGCTTCCGCGTGTCTGGATCCCACTTAATAATTAGGAGAAGATGGCCGCCCCTGATTTACCCGTGACGACGACTTACCTTCGCTTCGTGAACCCAGCCTCTAAATTTTTTGTTATTACGTTTGTTTGCGAGCGAAACTCTTTAATCATGTCTGGGATGGTCTGAAGATTCTGAGATGATGAATAACTTGGAGCAGACGAAACCATTTCCATTTTATGTACACGGATGTCTGTGTCAGTACAGCCGACCTTCCAGCAAGAGGCATAAATAACAGAAGTCTTACAATGGTTTAGTCGAGTTTGTTTTTCAGTCTCACTCAGTAGACATTTTCATCGGCTCACGAAGATGCTTGAAGACCATTCCAGGACCGGTACTCGTTAAGGGTTCATGTGGGAGCTAAGTAGCTTTCATCATCGCACATTGTGAAGGATTTTGTGATGGACAGAGAGATGAATGGAGAGAAATGACAAAAAAAAAATGTTTTGGGGAAAACAAAAAAACTGTAAATATTTTATTTAGATGGATAAATTAGGAAAGAACTAGCAAAGCTAGTCATCTCATCTCTTAGGTGTGTGCACGCGCATGCTTTTCATTGAAACAAGACAAAGATTTTATTAAAAACTATGCATAAAATAGATAATTAATAAATAGTATGCTGAAATACATTAAAATGATCGTTTTCGTGTACAAATCGCGTACATGAATGTCAATATATTAGTCTCTATTCCTTTGGTCCTGTGTGCATTAAATATAAATAATTGAACGAGAATAAATGCACAGAGTAGGATACTTTATGTGTGCGTGCGACAATCTGTGCATGCCTGCGAGTGAAGTTTAGATAATTATCGACAACAAATATTCGATGCAATTTCCATCCACATTTTTCAAATTGGATAGTCCTTCACCATCTGTTCCACTCGCTTTCGTCTAACACTGCAAACAGGATATAAAAAAAGACTGAAAGTAAAAAGAAAATTAAGATACTCATATGAGTAAGTCAGATTGTCATTTTTTTTCCTTTTATTATTTTTTAATGACATAGTCTCATTTAATTTCCTTTATTTACAGCCTATGTAAGCAATGGTTGAGCAATGGGCTAAATATATATATATACTAAATAATATTTTAAGAAAATTGAAATCCAGGGCTTGAGATTGTTAACACCGTCTGTCTGCAGTTAGCAGTACACAAAACTCATTTGTCAGAAACTCAGCAGTCACACGTCCATCACACAAAATTTCAAAATGTTTACAACTTTCCATATTAAAACTCATCGCAATCCATGCATTGTCCGATCAACAGTCGTGAGAACTTACGGTTACAGTTCATTCTCACCGAGCATGACAGCAGGCACCAAGAAACATCAGTAACAATAAAGGACAGAAAAAGACCAAGACTTTAATATTACAGGTATCCTCGTGAAATGTGATCCCCACAATGGAAGTGGTCCTGTGTCTGGCTATGACTCTACTGACTAGAGGACTGCCATCATCACTTGCAGCGGTCCCTCCATCTGTCATATCGTAGGCGGGTCGAACCTTATGGTCTTGCTATCATTTTTCTGAACATGTTTAAACTATGCACTGAATAAATCCTCTTCGCTTATTTGATTAGCACACAGAGTACAAGTTGGGTCCTCAAGCATCCTGCAGCGGACAGTTATAATTGGAAGGAAGAAAAAAAACTAGTTCACGTTGTTGCTTGCCATGTTCGTCAAAGCAATTCAAAAAAAAAAAAGGAATGAGTTTGTTGAAAACTCCTACACTCTGCTGTTTTAACAGCAAATGCTTTTTATGCGCAAGATAAAAGTGATTTTCTGGACCAAAGTGTCTGAGATATTGCTGCATTCCTGAAGTGAATCCAGCACACGCACAAATGAATTAGAGACACCCGTTCCTGATGGCTGTCACGACGAGCACTCTTTGTGTGCCAATAACATTTCCTAATTCCACCCGATGCCAGGTTGTCTGTTAATAAAAATGAAAAGCTGAAGTCCGGTATTATTTCATCTTATTTTATTTTTGCAGGTCCAGTTTTTTTCTGCTTTCCTGCTGTAAAACAACTGTCACGGACCTTCGCATGTCGGATTCCATTTGACATAAAGCAAACCACTGCGCATGCGTTTTTGTGTCTGACGTTCGGGTGCTTGATTCTCGTGCTTTGCACCCGTCATCAGGGTGCGTGCATGATCTGACGAACTCTTGGGATGCGCTAAGCACAGACAAAGATGTAACTTTTCTCAGCCAGCCAATGTGTTTTTGTCCTGTGGTGAAATGGACCGGAGAAGGGATTCTGCTTACATTTTCTGCTTATTTCTGACAGTAAATCTAGGCTGTCGTGTTCGATGCCGAGGTTTGTACCGCAATACCGCCCTCCTTTGAGTGTCTAAATATAGGGCCTGTGGAGGGTAATAAGGCTTCCTTGCCGAAAGGAGTTCTTTTTCTTAAAGAAGAAAAAAGTGTGATGCTTCTTCTAAAATATCGGTCCATAGGGACAGATGCACGCCGTTTGTGGAGGGATCGATAGATGAATGGATGGATGGATGAATAAAGACTCTTCCACTCACAAATACGTGGAAGTTTATGTTTCTTCTTCCCTTTTTCTTTCTATGTTTCTCTCCCTCTTGGAGTCTTTCCATCTTTCACTCTATCCATCTAGTTTATTGAACCATTACTAAATATTTCTTTTGTCTTTTTTCTTTTCTTTGCAAGCAGTATATTTTAAGGACAGTGTATCGGTGACAGTAAGCCATACAAATGATCTTGATTACAGCAGAGCTCTATTTGACAAACAGATTAGACAGTTTTTGTGCGATTTTGTGATGATTCCTAGAAGACTGCAAACAACACAAAAACATCATGACATTTTCGTTACATTTTTTAAACCTGTTCATTCAACCTGACACACTTTTTATTTTTCAGTATTACTCCACTTTTATTCTGAGTTGTTCTATTTTATGTCTAAATTCAAGAATAGTAAATGTGAACATTTGTGGGGGTGTGGGGACTACGCACAAAAGACTGACCTTCATATACACAAAAATTGCCACACACACAAACACAAGCACATACACATACACATACACATATACAAGCACAAGCATAAACACACACAAACACAAGCCCAAACACAAGCACAAACACAAGCAAAAACACACACAAAACACACACACAAACGCAAAACAAACACAAACACAAACAAACACACAAAAACACAAACACAAACACAAACACAAACACAAACAAACACAAACACAAATACAAACACACAAACACAAACAACACACAAACGTAAACACAAACACACAAGCACAAACACACAAACACAAATACACACTGCGATGAGTCGCCCAAAACGAGAGTTATTTCTCTCGTCCAATCAAACACTGATCTGACGTTCTCTTCTGACACTAATGCGAAATATGCGCTGGTATTTCTCAGAAAACCCCTTTCTGTGAGCCTGGGTGCCGGTAACTGCGGCCATTATACGACTGCCTGAGTGAAAATGGCGGGGCTTCTGTCCGCCCGCTTATGTACTCGGCCAATCCGGGTCCACCGTGCCTAATCAGCGACTGCGTTTGAAGTGCTTGCTGACATTTCCCCGCGTCTAGCCAAGACAATCTTTGAGGTAACACATTTCCGAGGGCCTTTCAAGATGCCACAGGTTCCAACTTCCCATCGGGAGAATTGTATAATTGGAAAACCTGAAGCTTGCATCAGACAGGTCTGTCAAATCCGTACAGGAGCTGCACCACTAAGTCTGCTGCTTTCGGCGGTGACATTATTAGTCTTTTATTAAGATGTAGTGCAGCGATGATGATGATGATGATGATGATGATGATGATGATGATGATGATGATTTAATTTATAACTAAATTTAAAATGTAATTAGTACATAATCATTATCACACTACCGATACAAAGTAAAGATCCGCACAATGTTCAGATTCATCAATAATAAACTACCTAAAGCCGGGCTTGTTGCTTTGTTTCCTGTAGTCAAATTAAATACTGTAAGCAAAAATAGTCCATATAAAATAAATAAAACAAATCACTCACTCAGTATCTCATTAGGCAGCTGTGTGCGTCACATGACAGCATCTGTGTGTAAAGATGGCGGCACCTGTTTGCACGAATTAGAATCATTTGTAATCTTTCTTTTTTTCACTTTTTCTTATTTATTTTTTGCATTAGGAAGAGATAAAAACTATCTAAATTAATCCCAGAATATGAGTTCCGTATAGTGAGTCACGGCTGACGCTCCAAGTCTTCGCGAGGAGCAGGAATTATGCAATGGCGTGACTGGTGTGCACTGGTTCTGCAATTGTGGCGATAGATGGCGCGTCAGTGGCTGCACATTCAACCGGAATAATTTCTCTGCATAGGAATCCCAACACTCGGACTATTGCGTGGAACAAATAGGACATTATGTAGAAACAAATACAACATTTGTGACAAATTTGCATTAATGCGAAATAAAAAGTACAGTTATACACTGACCTCCCCCTCGCTTGTGTTTTAAGCAGGCTTGTGATTCGAGATAAAACAACAGATAATTTTACATTTTCTGAGGATCGGCATCCACGACTCTTGACTGGCCAGCACAGATGCTTCGGGAAGATTCCCGCCACCATCGCCACACGCCATCCACTCGTTGGTCCTCTCGTCACAGTTCTGGTCCACGCAGTCCACTCGATTGACTGCACTCACTCGTTTTATTATTTTAACTCATCCCAGGACTCGTTCTTCCTTTGTTTTGACAGACCGAATGATTCAGTTATTTGGAATGTTAGGGGAAGGGTTCATGCGCGTCTTCCTCCTCATTCGACTTGCAGCGCCATCTTGCAGGCAGTCAGAACGAGGCATTTTTTGTACCTTTGCAGCTTTGGCTACTAATGTCATTAACCTTTTTATAACCATGTGAATGTTGTCCTTTTCTAGTTGTTTTTTTTTCTTTTGAAAGCAATCCTGGACAAACGGCAAATTGAATCTTGTCCTTCTTATAAAAGTTGCTTAGTTTGGTTGTTCGTTTCCCAGGGAGGTCCCTATGCTATTTTTCTTCATCTTTTGATTGATTTTTTTGTCTCCTCATTTATCCCGTCACTGGAGTAGGAAGGCCTGTGTCATCAACACGCCATGTGTTTCCTGCGTTCATTAATTTTTAGACCACCGACCCATATCATTTCCTGCTTGTCGACTGAACAAATGTCTGTGACAGTCGCGTGAACACCCTCACATATTTTTATTTTTCGTCTTCCAGCAAAATAAAAACAAACCACCAGCATATCTGTCGAGAATGTGGAAAAGCATTCCTACTATGAGGTTGTTTAGATATGCATTATATGTTTAGATATGTAGAATATATATATATATAATTTGCTTAGATATTTAAGACATTTGTCATGGATGTGTCCGTGCCATGACATTTAGAATATTTTAATGAGGTGAGCTTTTGGCATGAAAGGGAGAAAAATATTCGGTATTATTTTTATTTTTAGGAGGGTAGGAGTGCTAGCAAGTATCCACCTGAAAAAATGTGTTTCACTCCTTGACCTTTTTTCTGTGTCCTTAATGCGATTTAATTGGCAGTTGTTTATCGGTTGCTTTGATTTTTGTCACTTTTATTAAAAACCACTATCTTGAGTTCTCTCACTCTGCCTTGAGAGCTTTCAGTTCTGGCAGAGTAGCTGAAAGACTTCATCGATTCTTTTGCCTAAACTTTCATCTTTGTCCTTTTTTAATCTTTTCTGACATTTCAGGCTTTTCTTTTCATGACAAAGTAGATACAGTCTGTGGTTCTCACTCACTCCGGGTTGTCAGCCTGGGGAAAAGAAAGTATTTTAGTTTCGTGTCGAAGCTGGTGGATTAACTGTAGAAGTGCCCTGCAGACAGACAGAAGAATATTCCAGTCATATTTACAGTTAAAACCGAGATGTACATAGGTCCACCCATTGTCTTCACTGCTGATCACACGCAGTGTGAAGTCTAGTGTACACTACATCCGTGAGCTCACACATATATATATATGAACGGTCATGTTTCTCTGTCTCCACCCACAATATAATATCATTAGTGTAAATTATGCTGTTGTTGACGACAGTTAATGATGATGGTGAGAAAGATGTTTTGCTGAAAATGTTTATCATTTATCAGACTCACTCATGTTTCCGTGGCGAAACCCAAAGTATTTCTGGAAGTCAGGGTATTTTGACTTTCAACTTTTAATTTACCAGTAGACACACCTTGATTAACATTTACAAAACACATTTACACATCTTTTCACTCCTACACATCCTGCACATTAACACATCCACACCAAGCTCATTGACACAAACACAATGTGCATCGACACTCACGTACTGACTGGTCCTGGCTGATGTCCTTTAACAGGGAGAATAGCCGCCTTTATCAAACATACTTTGTCGATAATAATTTCTACACCACCAAAAATGTAAGCTTGAGGGAGAAAGCAGGGAAATTGTTTCTAGTTCATTTACTCCGAAATCGACAGCTCGTCTGTCCCTCCATGATTTTCCCATTTTCCTGTGGCAGCTGCGGGCAGAGGCCTGGGACAATCTTCCTTTGATGACTGAACACGACTCTGCCTCAGAAATATTTCTGCATTTCTGCCAACTTTTGTGTCCTTGTCGCTGGTTGACGTGTTTTCATCACCTCACAACTGTCTACAGAGCCTTTCAAACTGTACAGACCTTCCTTTAACGGATTTTTTGTAGGGGTGGGGTAGTTTTTGATGTTATGTCTGGGGGCAAGTCCTTACTTTACGACCCAAGCTCTTCTCACACTTGGCTGGCAGGCTGTGAAGAAGGAAATGGAGAAAAGTAAGAAAGCACTATGAGTGTGTGAATGTGGGGTTAGTATTGTTAGAGGTTTGCGGACTGACAGGAAAAAAAACTTCAATTTGCCGAGGAGTAAGATATATTGTTATATTGGCTTCCTTACCTTTCAGAAAGTTTTCTAACTTAGCTCGCGCTGAAGATTGTGCATTTACAATCTTCGCATCGTCAGTAAGTATGAATGACAGTTTGAATTCAGTTTGAAGTCTGAGCATTAATACTTGCTGACGTCAATATACTCGATTTAATTTTTTAAATAATAATGAAAACTTAAAAATTGTGATCATAAAATAACTGGCAAAAAAATGGAACAAAGGGTAGAAAGACAGAAAAAAACAAAACGAAACAAATTGAAAATTTGAACAAATAATAACAAATTTATATGCAAAGGACCATCAGACAGTCTGTACACAAGCACATGCAGCAACGACTTCTCATGTCGGAGCCGGACTACCATGAGGTGTGTTGTGTCTCTCAGGGGTGTAAGGACCTGGTTTGCCAGACAAATGGCTATGCAGATTAATTGCAGAGCTCAGACTATGAATTTCAAGCCTGGGAAGACAAACAAATCCCACAACAAACTGGACCTGATGCACACATCCTGCACGCCCGCTGTCTAACACTCCCGAAGGGAATTTCAAACCAATTATTTCAAACTAAATACTCAATTAGTTAGTAAACCCCTCGATTTTATTTAATCATGAGTATTCTGATATGTTTACTGCAGTATTTATTTTATTCCAGCGCTTGTTTAGTCTGGAAAGAGGTTGGAAAGAGGTTGTATAAGAGTGAAGAGGTTTGTAAATGATTTCGTCCTTACTGAAACATTCTGTCCTCAGATATTGTGAGAAAAATAGACATTCCATCAGTAGACTGGCTCCTGCTGTGAGAATTCCCCATTTGCAGCATCTTCGATCTGTCTTGGTGACCTTTCGTGGTCTGTTTATGAGCTAATTGAGATAAAATCTTCTTGTTATTCTAATGAATCCGACAGCTTGAGTGTCTTGCGCGCTCGCTCTTTCTCCAAACATGTTAAAAACAAATTATTAACATTTTGGTAGGAAATTGTATAAATTTTAGGGTCGTTGCACTAAGGAGTTTAAACTGACATTTTCATTTTAAATGCTTGTTACAAAAAAAATAGTTACTTCAAATAAAATGTATACAGACCAACGGCTACAATATGTGGTTTATCTTGCAAATTTATTAGTTTTGTTTACTGATTTCTCGCCCTGACAGAGTTGTGTACGAAGGTCCTATGAAACATTAGACAGTACTTGTCACTTGGGTTTCTCGTATTTCTTTGACATTTGACCTTTAATACATGCTATTTGCGGGCCCCCAGAAGCATCAGCTTACAGAGAATTTTGAAGGATTACAAATCGATGTAATTTCAGAGAGGCAAGTCTGGTAAAATCTGATCATGGTTTTAAGACTAATCACACTTCAGAGGTGGTGTTAGGGACATTTGGATTGATGTTAATCTGATTGTAAATACAAAACTTCAGCCGGGTAGGTTGACCATCTACATTTCTCCACATACTCTGGTGCTGGCATATGAGCTCAGTCACGTTCAGAACTTTCGCTCCAGACAATATTTTTGTAACAACATTGATGGGTTTTCCAGCCCCGGGAGTGTACCAGATTCCCTTCCTGGTGATTTGATATTAATCATACTCATTTTCTGTTTGGAAAAAGATCGAAAGCCAAACAGTCCGTACATGTTCTGACTTTCCGTTTGTTTCCATCAATCTAGCAATCAAATGAGTGTTTATAATGTGACGATCTTAGTCGATGTGAGCTAGATGCCAGGAGTTAATACAGCATGATATAAGAACAGGTCTGTAAGTAATGTTGCTTTCTTGTAGTAAATGCTGTTTTTTCTGACATAAAGTGACTTTATTTAAATGAGGAATTTACATATTTAGCAACCAAGAAAAAAAAGCATAAAATCAAAAAAGTAGTTGTATGTGTAAAACTACAAATATGGCTGGTCGTAAAAATTTCCTAAGCCTAAACCTCTTCATTCTTGCTTTTACATTATTACATTTTTATTTGTGGAAATTTGGTTAGGTGATGTCTTGTGAGAATGAGCTTAAGAAGTTTGATCCACTCCTAAAACAAAATGGAGTTACGACTGTCTGCATCAGTCATTAATATTTGATGTCTTGTCTGTCTGTATCTTTGTCTTATAGCTTATTTTCATGAAAAAAAAACCTTTGAAAATATACTTTGTATCTTTTCTGTTTCAGGTGTCAGTGATAAAAGCGCTGAGGGTCGATCTTAGTAGGTTTACCGTGCCACCATCACTAATCGAAGTTAATCCGACAAAGATGTGTCCAGAGTCACGTGACTAAGCCTGACGGACAGTTCTTGCCAGAGAAGATCACCACCATCTTTATCTTCACCATCACCATTACCATCACCATGCTGTGTTATTCGAGCCCCAACACGGTGGACCTGGAGATGACCCGCGTGCCCAAGACGTCCTCCGGTTCCGGTGCTGTCGTCACCTACTACGACCGCAACCACGAGGAGGACTGGTGCAAGGTCGTCACCACTCAGCCAGATGGAAGTGTCCTGTCACAACACATCCCTCACGAGCCACGCAGCTACCTGGGTCTGGCTGTCGTCGTTCTCGTCTGCTTCAACATCCCGTTCGGCATCCTCGCCGTCATTCTGTCGGTCAAGGCTAACCGAGACTACGAGAAGGGCGACTGCACGCGCGCCCGCGTGAAGGGCAAGGTCTCCATGGTGCTGAGCATCGTGGGGATCATCTCCACCATGACGGCCGTCTTTTTGGTCATATTCTGGCCTGCCATCAAGCCTGACAAAGGCTGACGATACAGTCGCATATAAGTTTGATTTAACCGGATTAACCGACATGTGACACAAGGCGTTAATCTCGGATCACCTTGTGAGACGTGTTCAGTGCTCTTTATGACCAGACCTAAGCTAAAATACGACAGAAGTGGATGGATGATGGTGGGAGTGGTGGCTGCTGCCAAAGTTTCAGCCTACGAGCCCACTTACCCTTCAGCATGTCACTTGGTAACCCCATCCTCACCCCACCCACCCGTTTACCCTGAGTACGACTTTACTGGATAATCTCCCTTTTCCTTCGACGACGTGTACGATATTCCGCTTTAACACCAGGCTGTGAGGTGACAATGTTGGAAACAGTGAGTCTGGCTCTAATCCGGCCACTTTTCTTTCTCATAAGGTCGCAGGGTCGCTTCCAAATTGACCCTATTTCCTGCCTGAGGATTCTTGCAAATCACGCCAGAGGATCCGGCCGGAAGTAGCTCCACAACGTTATTGCTGGAGGGAACGCATCCTGAGAATCCTGACTCCACCCCTGAGTACCTATCTCCTGGGAAGGACTCTTTCCTTTGATACCCCGCTAACAAGCTTACTGTGTTTGTGTGGGTGTGGGTATGTGAAAAACTTCTAGTCTTCGTTTTCTCTGCATTCTCTTTGATAACGCAGCTGATGGTCATCAGTAAATATATTTTGAGAATTTCGTGTAATCAGATCCCGTTATCCACAAGAAGTCAGCATACATGCTGGACATTTTAGAAAAACAAACAGGGGGGGGCATCCATTGAATCAGGGGACATGAGATGGAGTCAATCTTCATGGAAATTGACAGAAAGAAGTTTAAAAGTGTGTCAAGGGATCAAAATATATATGTGAAAAAACATTAACGAACAAAAGAAATTCAACAGTTCTAAAACTTAACTTTTCTCAGCTTATTCAGAAATTTGTTAAGAATGTGGTTTCCTTATCTATATTTGTTTTACCCCAATCATGGTGTGGGATACCGTAGACACAAACCCATCGTTGCAAAATAACTCAAAAGTAGGTAAGTATTATATATTTTATATTTTGTAAACTTCTCTGACTTTTGATAAATCTGGTGATATAAAACAGAGTGCCAGCGCTGCATTTCAATTATTCAGAACGGACCAACTTGAACTTTGACCTGTGAGACCCTGGACTTGTATTTGTGAACTTGATCTACGCTTATTTCCTTGCGTGTGTGCATGTGCATTCCAAAACTCTCTTGCTGTTGTCTGTTTAAATTTCAGAGAACCTATCCGTGCTTGAACACGTTTTGCAGCTTACACGTGACACATATAAATGATATTATCAACAAATAAGTGTGGTGCTGATGGGAGAAATAGTTATTTGCAACTAATGCACAATGTCTCTGGTATGTGCCCTGCTCCCCATCTCTCACTTTATCATTGTTGTGTTGTTCATCTGTGTAATGATTAGAATGGTAGGAATTAATAAAAATATAAAGGTGTGTTGCTGTGATACTTCCCTAGAATGGACAAGGTTTGTTTTATGTATGTTTCTTTAGATCAGTTGTTGATAAACTAATACAGTTCATATTTTTAATGCTACATACAAGTCTGAATGAACGCTTTGTTTGAAATGTATCTTCATTAATTATTAGAAAAAAAGCTTATAATAAAATTACAATAATATAAGGCCAAAAAATTGTTTGTAAACAAGAACATATAAAATATAAAGGATACACGCCAAACTGAAATAAAATTTTATGAAAAGATTATAATCCCAAATTTATTGTATATACTTGGAATTTTTTTTATCCACCTTGGAGAATGTTCTAAAACAGCGATTCCAGCTTAAAGTTTTAAATTAAGTTAATCTTATAATATTCAGTATACTATAGAACAAAAACAGTTTGGTTGAGTTAAACTGTTTCCTTTCCGACTTATTTCAAAATAAGTTTTAGATAGATGTATGTAAGCAGTAACTTATATTGGAAAAAAAATCTTTACTCGCTCACCCAGTGTTTGACAGACTGTAAGACCACTAACTGAGGTTTGTCTGACTTTTTCTATGACGTGAGCGTCAGTCCAGCTAACGATGAAGATGCTGTTGACTGTTTTCAAGCCGACGATCCGTGTCCCAATTCTGATGTGATGAGGGCAGAGGTGTGCAACTGCTGCATCAAGCAAAGGTCATGGATGCACCAAGCAGAGGTCAAGGATGCACCAAGCAGAGGTCAAGGATGCACCAAGCCGAGGTCAAGGGTGCACCAAGCAGAGGTCAAGGATGCACCAAGCAGGAGATCAAGGATGCACCAAGCAGAGGTCAGGGATGCACCAAGCAGGTCAAGGGTGCACCAAGCAGCATGGCTTCACCTGTGACGGAGGTTAGGGTGGCACCATGTCCGTTGGTTGTGAATGCCGTGCGTCATGCACATCGATCTCGTGCACATCAGTATGCCATGCGGCGATCTGCAATGCCGGAACTTCCAAAAGCTGAACAGCGCGGGCTTCTCCCCCAAAATATGGGAAATTCTTGATTTAATTCACAGCCTCGGTTTAACCATTTTCTGATGACCTGGTCTTGCATAAACTTCTTCGAGCAAGCGTGAGTTTACATCCATTAGAGAGAGAGAGAAACAAAGCGCAAGAAAAAGGAGAACGAGAGAGAGAGAAATGAGCGATAGAAGAAGCTCCGCCAATTTTGAAATATGGAAGAGTCTGCACGTATGCCCCCTGACCTGCATAAATTTACCCTTGACCTCGATACTTGACAGCCTTTTATTGTTTTGGTGACATATAATTTATTAACTCCGACCAAGAGTATTTATCAGCTGTGTGCTCCCTGAGGACAACTTCATGCAGCAGGACCAGATTCTTTCTCGAAAATCATCTTCCTGCATCAGAAAACTTTCACGATTTCCATGAGCAAATAAATTTCCTCCGGTTAGGAGATACAACCAATCAAAAGGAAACAACCAGTCATCTTTCTTGATAAAGGAAATTGTCTCTTGCTTTAAAATAACAAACAGCTGCTTTCAGAATTATCTTTTATTTCAGGAATTTCTACATAATGTCAGGAAGCATGATATGGAGCAATGCACGGGCCATACTGAATTATCTGACAGGAACTTCTTTGCAGGAAATTACAGGCAATGAATGTGATGTAGTGGATACATTACTAAAGTCCTTTTGTAGTCCGAAAAAGAATAGACAAACCTGCATTGTTTTATGTGTACATGACAAATTATAAAAGAAGTTTTACCAAAATTGCTTCCAGCAGCAATTAACATTTAGAATTCCCTTCTGTCCCTGTCTTATACTGATATTTCGGGGTTTGGGGTGTATAGTTGGCTGGATGCAGAGAAAATCGTATGGCTTTCTTAATGATGGTAAGCAGTTCACCTCTTTACAATTGCCAGCCGATTCTTCCTCTCTCCATCTTCTCTTACACACCCGGAAGGCTCTTTCAGAGAGTATCGTGCGGGGCCACTTGTCCAAACTAGACAAGCTTCTGCTCTTTCAAAGCTGAATAAATAGGTCTTTGAGGATCCAAAAAGGAGGCTACCGTACTCCACACACATTCGTTTAGGAAATTGAGAGCGATTTTCACTTGTACTTATTCTAGAGTACCTAAATTATATTTACTGGATGCAGAGTGCACGTGTTGGAATAGTAGAGCAGGAGAAGTACGAGGGATGCTTACAGAGTGTACTCGTTGCAAACTTAGCGGAGATGTTGTTATCGGTCTCGCTGTCTGTCTGGACGATCCAGTGGCCTGAGGGCTGAGTGCTACTCATCAATACAGTGAGAAATCTTCTGTCCTGGATTCAGATCTCGCCTTGGGCATACTCAGTCCTGCTGCTACCGTTGTTGCCTGTTCTAATCCTGATGGGGATTTATTTTCGTTGTCAGTCATGTTCAAACAGTGGGCTACCAGATACACAAAACTGTTGACCTTCTCCAGCTGTTCTTCGTTCATACACATCTTTGCTTTATTTTGACAGTTCGTCTTAACCATGTCTTTATTCTTTTAAGGGCCTGTCTCCATCCAATACGCACCTGCCATCTCAGAATAGTAATGCTATCTTAAGGTTTATTGCTGTTATCTGTTATTAGAACAATATCTTATGCAAAGTGTATGTTGTATATGGGCCATTACCCTGATTGACAGAGAGGCATGGTGATCATGAAGAGCTTTTCTCCTAATCTCTACAAATCTGTTGAACAGAAATATCAGGAAAGCTCATGACGTGCACCCAACCGTCCTCTGAATGATAGTTGTCTAAAACTGATTTAATTCCTTTACAGTTACTCATCAGTTGTCTTGAGATGGTTCATGATTCTTTCGAGGTCTGGTCTCAGTCTTTTTCGTGTCAATCCCTAAAGTAGTTATACCTTTCCCCAAACACCTGATTTATTATATTATTTATATAAGCACAAACAGTCATGTTGGCATGAGGTAGACAGGTACACACGCCCATACAGACAGGAAGGCAGCTGCTCATGCATACAAACGATAATCAGTGAAATACATTTTAATCCCAACACCAGGATTGAGCACACAGTTTAATTGAGGATTTGAAGTTTGTTTAAATGCAAAAAATTAAACATTAAGTGGATAAACGTCAACTTCAGAACAAAGTGTAAAATATCACATGTACAAAATGTCTCCGTCTAAAAGATACCTAACATTAGTGTCGATGAGCCTTTACATAATATAGACAAAAGTGCCATAAAACCTAAAAATGCTTTAATAAATTGTCTGTTCCATTTTTATACAGTAGCCCAGGACTTCGATAAAACTCACAGACGGAGAACATTGAGGAACCAAATTAACATATCGAACATCAAACATCCTATAAAACATCTAAATTCGGTGAGGGTAATATGTAGCATAATGGAAGACAGACTTGGTTAAGGACAGACAGACCGATACAGATAAGGAAAGGCATGCAAGCAGACACAACTGAGAGAGTTGGGGGTAGTATCAGTCCTTTACTTCCCCACAAAAAAAAGAAATAAAAAAAAAGCACAAAACACAACAAAAACAAACAAAAAACACGAATGTGGCAATATCTTGACAAAGCAGTCGATCTAGTAGAAAAGTGTGACACATAAAAAGGAGAGGCAGCTTGCCGGAGATGAGAACTGAATCCAAAACAATAGATACTGCGGGTAACCTAGCAGACAACTACAGTAAAAACTGACTTCACCGAACTGGACTCTCCAGAACTAGAGATACATTTTTACCACCCCAGATAAAATGTTTGTTTTAAAATAATAATCATCTTATATAGTTATAGTACTCAGTGAGAGGAGAAACATGAATCAGTGCTGCAAACAGCCTTTTTTGGTCTCTTTTCTATAGGGAGGCTCACTTTTTAAAACTCACACGGGCGGTCGAGTCGGCATCAAGCGCCAGCGTCAGCATGGAGCGTCATCCTGCGGTGCGTCAGTCATGCACACACATGACCTACAGCAGCCGCGTGCTTTTGTAAACATTACATATATAGCAAGGTGCTAATAAAAATATATCAAAGTAAATTATGAAGAAATTATAATGTGACAACTGACAATGAAACGGTAGGACCCTCCCCCAATCCCTTGAAAAAACATTGTTTTGGCCTCTTCTGACGTCTGACCCTTGTCATCTGATTTTCCAGTTGTATCATATCCTATGATTTAGAATATTGTATGTTCCAAGCATCAGGCGGTTCTGATGATAAACATTAGCACTAACAAGACTGATGTTAGCTTGCCCCAAAATCACGACCATCATGCCCTTGTGGCTGCGCCTTTAGAAGAAAAGAATCAAACGCATACTGTACTGTTTACTGTACTGTACAAATTTACCACATTGCCTTCATAATAAGATGGAGTCACATTTCCACTAACCCCCAAACATGTTACAGTGACATACAAATTTGCCACATGTAATCACATAATAAAATTTATGCGGACTGTCAAGAAGACCCTCAAGAGAGCCTGTCATAGCAGTGAGCTGATTCGTCAACAATAAACAAATATGCAACAAACAATTCCAAGTCTTACAGTCCTGGATTTGTTAGGTTGTGTAAACAGTTAGTGAAATCACATCAGTATTTCAGCTGTATTGCCATTTCAAAGCATTTTTCAGTAAGGAAACAAGAACAGACCAAAACAAAAACAAAGTGCCAGCAGGCGGTGTGTGCTTCTTCCTCAAGATGGCCGTCCAGTCACGTGACTCACGTTATTCCCTCTATGTTTCGTATGATGTTCGGCGTCATCACAAAGAAGTAAACGATGACGAAGATGCAGATGACAAGTGACGTGACGATGCCGATCACTGACAGCCAGAACGCTGCCTTGCCCGTGGTGTTGGCCCCGTCCTCCTGACCTCGCTGTCGTCGCGCTCGTGACACGCATGCGCATGCAACGGCCGGAAGTCCCAGCGGCAGGTTCAGGAAAAGGGCGATGATTGCCAGGGGGAGGTAGTGGGGGGACTTGGTGTAGGAGCGCACGACGACCCCTTCCCCCGTCAGCGGGACGGTGGCGAAACTCTTGTCGCTGACGCCGTATGTAAGGGAGGGAACTGAGCGCTCTTCTGTGATGTCGCCCACACTGGATTGTCTCTCTTGGACATCGGGACCTACTTCCCCGTCTAAAACTGCTTCGTTTTGATACATGGTTCAGAACTATAGAGACAAGGAAATAAAAAAAAAATGAAAAGAATAATTCGTAAAACTTGAAACGCTAAATATTTCATACTTTGTGATTTGCAGTGTAAATATCAATCAATATTTTTATAATGCAAGCACTATCAACAAAGTAGTAAAATCAAATAATATCAAAACTAAATGATTAAAAATAAAGTGATATCAAAAATGAGAAATTTCCCACCATGAAAACAATCCAATGAGCACGCACAAACACACACAAACGCACAAACAACAATAAAAAAACAGAGGTATGTATGCAGACAGGTAGCTACATCAGATGATAGCAGTAGCTACATCAGACGTTCATACAGAAAAACAAAAACAAAATCAATACTAATCCGTTGAAATTGAATGTTGATATTAGAGAAAGACAGCGCAATTTGCGGCCACTTTCATATATAAAGAAAGATTTATGTTTTCAAAAATATCCCAGGTCAGTTCCTTGAACTCTTTCGACCTATTCGGAATCGGAATTTTCTGTAAAAACGGTTAACCCTAAGTAACATGATTTGATCCCAGATGTATAGTGTAGCTTGAGTGCAGTGTTCTCTCTGCCAGGAAGACGGGACGACATCTCTCTGAAAAGGTTGACTGCAGGGAATAAATGTCAGTACCCTGCAGCCGGAGCCCTCCCTCACCTTTCCCTTGTCCATCTTGGTCACGAAGACCGCTTCTGGCAGATATTTGCGACATTCTCTCATCAAGAAGCCACAGAGTGCATCCACCTCCTATATTTCACTGTCAGACTTGTCTTAGACGGGTAAGCCTTCTCGGAATGGTGAAGGTCAGTATGTGCCACAGATGACTTTTAACCTTTACACAAACAGAATAGCCGTCGACTCCTTGCTGATTGCCGCAAAAAAATAAAATAAAATAAAATAAAAAAATGAGACCTCGGTGTCTTATACAAAATTAGGTGTGAAAATCAAACGATGCTATCGACTATTGCAGCTAATAGTTAACTTGATTTCTGAATCCCAGACAAATTTCAGCTTGTGTCACTTTCTGGACTCGCACCCAGTGCTACACACAACGCTCGCGACATCCGATGACGTAGGCTGGCGAGCGATTGACGACGCATGCGCAGAAAATCGGAGAGAGCGGTGTGCAGCGACAGTGTTCTTCCTTTTCCTCCTTCTAACCCAGCTCTACTCCCCAACCTTTCCCCTAAGCCATCTGCTTATCTAAATGACCGTCTGTTTTGAGTATGTGTCCAGCGAGTGTCGTAAAATGCAGAGGAGGGTAAGACTGGGGCTCGGCAGCTATCACTCATATGCATGGCGCGTTGTCCTCCATTTCCCTGTTGCCAATTCTAAATCTCTCTTACAACTACCACCTCTGACCTTGTCTAAAAACTAAAGATAATATTGAAATTAATCCTAAGAAAACTAGAGTCCATTGCATTTTTCGTTATTAGCGTTCATTTGTATCTGGCTATACTTTGGCAATTCGTGTTTTGTGCACCTCTGCTATCGTGTGCATTCTTGTACATAATAGTATGCTGCAGCTTTGATTGCAGGGGCTGCAGCATCAGTTGTACTAAATGAAATGCTGCAGTGCCAGTTTCACTAAATGAGATGCTGCAGCTGTGGCTGAAAGGATGTCAGATTAGCTTTGTCGACACCTCTCTCTCTCCTAGCCACCACCCACGTACTTCCCACAAGGGCATTACTCGTTTGCTCCCACACACCAGAGCTGTCGACACCAGCGAGCTGCAGACCAATTTCCAGCTGGAAGAAAATCATGCAGCAGGCCGGCAGATTTTTTTTTTTTCATTTGGCATTTGGGAAGAGACGCAGCGCCACGTTGTAACTCGCTTGCAACGCAAGGACGTGAGAGTTGTGCACCTTGCCGGCCACGAGTGATCGATACATGAGACTGTAGTCTGGGGCCTCGTCAACACGTCCACACCAATAATAACAACAATAAAAATGGCATGTGCAGTTTCCTTCGAAAGCTGTGTCTACTGAGGTCTGCAAGAACACACCATGTCCACAAGTCTCACATAAGAAATAGTGTCATGCGTTGACATCTTGTTTCTTTTTAAAGCATGCTGCACGTGTCGACCCATCCAGTTTAGTGGCAGAATGCAAAAGAGTTTTAGCTGTTACTAATACTACCTGCCTAGTTATACACACCTATGTATATGTTGTAGATAAATAAACATACACAGAACATTAAGTGTAAGAAACAAAGACGAGACTACAAAGGTAGAGTACCAGTTCCCTATGATCCAAAAATAAAAACAATGATGTCATATTTGTATAATGCACTAATATATTTATAGGTGATACGTCAGTGTTTAAATGTGTTATTTTTGTAGCACTGCAGTATGTGGGACGATGTGTTTATTTTTCTACGTAAAATTGAAAAACCTGTTTTAGTTTTCTTAATTACATTCAAACATTTTACTTTCACTGTGCCATCTCTTTCTCTGAGTGAGGCTGGTTATTCACACTCCAGTCCATTGGCATTAGACCTACCTCGTACATCAAATGGAGCAAAATCGATCATGCTATCGACGTTCGTAGACCAAGTGTCCATTATATCAGAAAACTCTCCAGTCCTAACCTCTTTCAAGGCTTTCGCCGTGGTCAAACATCTAACGAAGCAGAAGACCTAATGGTATGAGGACGAGGCTTAAAATGGTCGACAGTCAGATGTCATACAGCACAAGATGGTAGCAACATCTGCTGCTCGTTGTCCTACACATTCTAAAATAAAGTCAACTGCATGAACAGTTGTGTAACCCAGGGAAGGACACACGTTCTTGTTGGCCACCAATGTTTACTTGGGTACCTTTGGAAGGCAGGAGTCGATTGCTCTATTATTTTCATGGCGACACTGATATGCGCAATAATGCCTCGCCTGCCTGGCTCTGCTTTGTCTGGCCTCGTTTGCAGACTAGCAACACGTATCGGAGTTCAATGTTCTTGTTCCAATACAGAATCTGTGTCGTGAACACAGTCGTCAAGCGGTGATTGTTATAAAAGAGAGAGAGAGAGAGAGAGAAGAGAGAGAGAGAGAAGAGATAAAGTAAAAGAGTAGGAGAGAGAAAATCCCGTCGGTCAGCATCTAACCACAATTTCAGAATCAACAAAAATCGACAGGACAACAGAAATCGTTGGACTTCACTCACCAGTGTCGTTGTGTTGACAGTTGGCGTTGGACTTCGTTCAGTTGTGTAGTCGTTTCAACATTGGCCTGACACTAGGCTGCTTTCTGACTGTCGTCTTTCTGCATTACCCCCACCATTACCGCAGCAGCAGCAGCAGCAGCAGCAAGCAAAGGCAGCAGCAGCAGATAAGATGCAAGCGCGTGGGCAGAGCCGTGCAGCACCAGAGTCGCCAAGACAGCGGCCACCGAGCCGAGGGAGATGTTTACTTCGATAACTGCATCTGACGACTACCGCCGCCAGCCACATGCCTGTCCCGCCCTAACATCAGGTCGGACCACCATCAGCGGCCGCTGCAGCAGCACGGCCACGACAACCGAGCCCGCCAGCCGCGTTGTACACTGCTGCAGTCGATGGGAAACCTACAGCAAGATGCATAGGTGGCTCCTGGCCGAGGTTGTTGTTGTTGATGATACCAATGTGGTTTTTGTCTTGTTACTGGGTCTTGTTGTTGTTGACATCTCTACTTGATGTGCTCTGCATTAATTTGTGCAAGGTTTTATTTATGCTTTTATTGTTTTGTTGCTTCTATTGATGATCTCTGGTCATATTAATGTATGTAGAAGAGTGGTACAGGTTGCCCTTACTCTCTATGATTCTTCAAAGAGAAAAAAAGAAACAAAGAGCATGAGACAGAGAGAGAGAGTGAATGAGAGAACGATTTATAAAATGCGCTTGAAACCTATGTAAAAGCTGTTCTTTACAAGAAAATATGGAGGAAAATCTGAGCAAGTTCCTCGACGGTTTCATGCAAAGCTTGTCGAACATAGTCAAATGTTTATTTGTCTGGCTGAGAACACGCACAGAATTATGTCAGCCTGCGCCTTCAAGTAGCTTTGTGTGCATTGTGAAGGGCTTTGAACTCACCTTCAGTGGTGGGGAAAGGAGCTCTATAAATAAACAGCGTTTATTTATTTAGATAGGAATGGCGGAGAGGAGTAAGTTTATCGACCAGCAAGAAGAGAACGTCTAAATATAAAACGACTCTGTTTACATCGAGGCTAGCAATGACGTAATCTCACTTCACCGTTGATGTTTCTGAATGTAAGAGTAACCCAACAGTACCCATTGTACCCTGTGTACAGAGAAAGAAAGAGAGATGAGGGATTAATGGATGTTCTAAGTCCAGCCAGCAACTAAGATTATATCATGGCAAAGATGCCACATATGGAGAAATAAACAGTGCCTTATACGAGATCTGAACCCAGGACAGCCAGTCTTCTCTGTGACCGGCGGTAGCTGTTGTGCCAGGGGACAGTCGAGAGATAGACAGAGTGTGTGAGGGGAGGGGTTGTCCAGAAAGAAGGAGAATCGATAGAATATGCCCTTCCAACGTGTTCGTGAGCTCTCAGAAGGGAGTTGATCTTTATCTCTTTCTGAGTGTGATGTATGTTCCTGTTTGTTTGCTTATTTGTCGCATCAAAAGCCCTCACCACACGACAACTCGAACGCCGCGAATTCCTATAAAACCTCGAGCAAACCCTTCCCTTTGTATATTTCGGTAAATCTGTAGATGGTAACTCATAATTCAGGGTACCTTTTCTGGGTTTTATTTCTGAAAATTTGCTAATTTTAAAGCTCACAAAACATTTCTTATTTTAAATAATAAGTTTCAGAGAAACAGTCTACAATACAATTTTAGAACTGCGTGTGAGTGTGTATCACCGTATGCGCTTATGGAAGTCCACTTGTGTTCAAGGTAAAATTTGAATATCTGATTACTTTCTGATCACATATACACAATAATATAAACGTTATATAGATATACTGTAAAGATGTATTTTTTACTTAAATCCTTTTTAAGTTTGATAACATAAACTTTTAAACAAGTCAATATCTTCTTGTTAATGACATTAATTATTAAAATTGTTTTTAATTAAATAAAACTGTTTTAGCGAGACCTACATCCTCGTCAACACAATTTTTCATCTAGGCTTGTGTAACACATCTGAAAGGCATAGGAACTATCTTTGAAAAATCATTTATAAATTATTTATTGAAACAGATTTAAGATTTAGAAACACTTTGCACAGCTAGCTCTTAGTTGCTTTTGGATATATTTTTCACAAAGCTTTTTATTTTTCACCTTTTCTTTCTTTTTCACCTTTAAATGTAAGTGACAGATGTCCACGTCACCACACCTGTAGCTGGGGGTCCCTCGCATCGCCTCGTATTTAAAGTTGCGTGCTAGGTCAGTCAATGTCGGCCTCGTGATTCAGCTAACCCGGACTTAAAACACAAGGTTAAACTGTACACATCAAGTGAAAAATCGCTCTGCACGAGTCAAAAGGACAAGATGTTTAAAAACAATGACATCAAAGCATTCATCTCATCCTCAAGTGACTTTGATACGCGAACTTTTAATGAAATCCACCTGCTGTCCTGTGAAAATCTTATTTAAAGCTCCTTTATGCTAAGCAGGATTTTGAAAGAGAAAACAACAAAAATTCTATTAGGACTCTAAAGGGATTGTAAAGGCATAATAAAACTGCTTAGAATTTTGTAAAGAGTGGGATCAGTTTGAATCTCGTCTATTTTCCTGTCTGTTCATGTGGAGAATGTTTTATAGGATGTTATATTTAATCAGAGAAATTACATGGGACTCTTTCGGTTGCTTCAACGAAGTCTCGCCCTCTGATGATGTCAACTCGACCCAGTGTGAGCTGATGACATATGGTTGGACATTGCTTATAGCCATCTTTATTGTTATCACTAATATATACCACTAATCAACTAGCGACACACCACCGATCAATTGAGTTCAAATCCTAACAAAGACCGACACTTCCTTTTCCTTGCGTCACAAAGCACATCACAGCTTCCGGTTTCATATTCCTTGTTCCGGCTCACCGAAACTAAGCGGATCACTTCGCAAGAAGCACAGAGTGAGTCTCGGCATACAGACATCAGTCCATCAATACACATCTATGCAGACATAGTGCGTTTAGTTTTCCTACTTGATGTAGTGGTGAATGATTGTAACCATACTACCCACTTCAGTTTGAGATCCGCTAAATAACGAAATAACCAGCATTCTGACATCACGGTAACTAGCAATGCATTTGAATAATGGGGAACCTCCTTCACAGAAGAAAGCAAATGAAGTATAAATCAGACTGCAGAATATTTCTGGAGGTGAAGGTCATGGGGGAAAGGCGGTCAATTCGTGTCCGGACACCCAGGCCTGCATAATTTTGTTGCAATTGCTCGTTTGTCGATCGACAATGCATTCCGTCTCTCTCTCTCGCTACCCCCATCTCACTTCCGCTCTCCCTTCCTCTCTTTTTCCTTCCCTCTCTCCGTTTCCCGCAAACCCTGCTGTTTCTCACTCTGAGATTATTCTGATACCGGTGCAGATCAATACGTAGTTTCCTTTCTAATTTTTCGCTTTTCTTTCTTCTTTTTCTTGTATTTCATGCGCCTCTCACCAGAGAGTTTCAGCGTGTTCGGCGTCTAAATTAATCACACCATCCTTCACCTTAACTCGCTCCTTCATCCGAGTGGTGTCACCGATCGAATGTGCGAAACTTAGCACCTTTACACCCCTTCCCCCACCTCCATGGAGGTTTTCTACTGGGACCTTCATTCTTTTCCAGTGTTTGTTGTGGGAAGCACCATGGCCGAGGTGTAGCGATCTCACCACAAGCAGAGGGTTGGTGGATCAACGCCTGTTCAAACACGGCGGGTATATTTGTCCTGCTCACCTAGTAGTTGATCTGAGGAATTGGTTCCTGATTTGTCAGGGATGGGAAGTGCAACGAATGTCGAGAATAGTCTCCAGGTTCCACATGCTGTGCCATAGAGAAGGTGAATTACACTCACTCCTTCAGAGATTTTTATTCTACTGTGCCATTACTTTCTTGGTTCCGGTTAAAGACTGATTTTTTATCCGTTTTTAAGTCTGAAACAATAATTTGATTAATCTCACGAAATTAGATTACCACTTTGCTAGCCTCAAGTATAATGTGTAGAAGGTGATGACTCAAAACAGGGATGCAAATCCCGCTTTTTACACGGCGAGATTTTTGGAGTCAATAAATATTCTTCTACACAGTTTTGGAGCAACAAGAGGTTTCCGTAAAACATCTTTATTTGTTAGAGAATCATAAAAAGAGACAATGTCTTGCTCCTGTTCTCCCACACCCCACCACCATCATCTATCGTGAGATGACAGACGTCTATTGCGATTATCGAAATCATTGCAATCAAGGGACACAACGAAACGTTGTCTAGAGTGAGGACAATAACATTTTATATTAAAAATAGTTGTTATACATAAATACCTCGCAATGTTTACCAGTTTCTTGAGCCTATTATCCAATGCAAGAGCACACACACAATTGCACGCACGCATGCACACAGACGCACACACATGCACAGTCACACAGACTGTCACTCAAACAACCTGTAGCTGCTGAACCTACAAGAGAAACACTTACATCGCTAAGTGTGACCTTGGTACACTAGTGACCCGGCCTTGACACATTCTGTCTCCTTCCTTTTACGTCAAGAGGACCCTCCATACCGAGCGACGCAGTTTTTCAACCCTCATCCCCAGGCTGCACACAAGTTGTCACAACTCAGGAATGCTAATTATTTACTCTTGCTTTGTCTTTAACTTACTCGACCTTTGTAAAAACTGCACTTATGGCGGCCAACACGATTTATTCGCTGAGACACACGCATTTGTTCACACTCTCACACACACCCACACAAGAGGACAATTGTCGTTCCGGTCGCTCCCATCCTAGGATACGAACTTTGTCAGCCACCAGCCACTCCTGTCACATGAAGTCCGTCCTGCGTCATCGCTTCAAGGAAACAGCGACAAGGATGTACATTGAGTGTTGGTGATGTTTGTAAACCATCCTCACTCGCCATGGACTGCACGATGTTTGCAAGACTTCTAATCGCTTGTAAGTAAACTGCTCCATTTCTTGGAAGAAGCAGATGTTGCTGTCGTTCATAATGTTGTAGATGTAAACATGGTACATAGTGTAATCGTAAGTCACCAGCTCCTCACTTGTGCAACCGTTGTAAAATATATATTGTCTGAAAGACACGGACCAACACTTACTAGGAAGTGTTTTATTTTTTTAAATCTGTTTCAGTTTTGTGCGTTCATGTCGGCTCAACATGTGTCGACCAGACTTGCACCGATACCACTTTAGAGAAGATATTATTGCTAAACGACACAAATGACTTTTGTCGGTATGTCCACTTCTTTTTTTTACAAGTGTGAGTTATATTTAATAAAGTCAGGCTAGTCAAGGTAAAGCAATGTTTATAATATACATCCATATAAAAAGTTAATTTATCCTTAATTATTTGTTTGATTAGAGTCGAAAACATTTAGTTGCAAAGGTGGACTTTTTTTTCAAATATCTCTTTTATAATACTGTTTACGTGTATGCATGCGTGCGTGTGTGTGTGTGTGTGTGTGTGTGTGTGTGTGTGTGTGTGTGTTGTAAATTCACAAATAAAGCATTTTCAGTGATTTCATCGAATGTGCCAAAGCCTCGTGCAACATAACTGAATTTCCGCAAGAATTCTACGAGCAGATGAATACAATCCTCGGAAATAATGGACTACATTGCGGTAGGACATTAGCTGTTCACACGTTGAAGAACTTGTTATACAATCTGACACTATCAATGACAATCATACAAGTCCACAAGCATTAAAGATTTCTCAATTTTTACATATGAAATAGTAGTACACACGAACAGACCATCCAGTCTTAACTAATGACTCATATTTTCTCATTTTTCTATCGACACACGGTAGAGCATGGAGCTGAGTTTGTATTTGTAATAGGTATATTAATATGTCTCTTGTTTGAAACATTCATAAACGATGTGGCTGCACCTATTTAGCTCTCAAATGTTGCGGTAATGTTGCAGAAAGAGAAGACTGGAAAAAATTATAACTTAAAGAGTCTTCAAAGTATTATCAGATATATTTCCAGATATCAAAACATTCAGTGAAATATTTGGGATTAAAATGATATTCAGTATATCTAGTATTGAGCAGAGGCTTTCATTTTATTATAGCTTTAATATAAAGATCTGAAGATTTCTAAAAACAAATTAATAATAATTAACGGTATTTTATGCTTGTGCATTTTGATTTGTAGAACTTTTTATTTTGTCTTTTACCTTATATTTTGTACCTTTTCTACAGACTTTATTGGACAAGTTTCAAGTACTCGTAACCCTTCTCTTCATATTTCAACTCGAATGGCAGGTAAGCAGAAAAGGTATTGTCAGGTGACTGCAAACTCAAGTTACCATCACATGAGCACAGCGTGTACATAACTCACACTGTTCTCACAAACTATTCACACACAGTAATTTGCATTTAGTTAGGTAATGGCTCCTACCGCTTTTGAAAGTAATGTTTCAATATTCACAGGTACGTAAAACACAATGAACAATGTAAGGTGAATGTAGAGTTTGGCGTTAAATAGAAAATACTACGACCCCTTCCTAGTAATAGTCAAAGATGTGTTAAAAAAACACCCTGATAATATTGTAGTAACCTACAGTCTTCTCTTCCTTTACTAAAATTTTTTTTATTCTCAAAGTAGTTATGCTGAAAAATGTTCAAAACGTCTTTATTCACATCACCGGGAGGCATTTATAAAAAGTTGTCCAATGACCAGTAATGCATATCCACGAATTCGCAAAAGGAAGGAAGGAAGGAAGGAGACTTATAACGCGCAAAATCCGAATCCTAGGGAAACGCTCAATGCGCCGAAATGATACAGAAAAGTACACCAATAAAACATTAGCAGCTGCAGAAAACCAAAAGAGAAGTTAAACGATCAGACGGCTAAAAAAGGACCACAGTTGTGAGCGAACGATCTGCTGCTGCAAAGCGCATGACCACTACTCACAACACAGGTCCACAAATCAGAAAAAGGAAAAAAAAAAAAAAAAAAAAAAAAAAAAAACACATGTAAAGATCCATGTTATATATGTGTATATATATATATAACATAGTGTGTAAAGGTTTATTAAATTATCAAATGACACTGTTCAGCTTCTGCTTGACATAAGCAGCTTACTAACTGACGATGATTTTTTCCAGAAAACAATTGCTGGCAAACGGGAGGATGTCAAGCCGCCTTTGAGAGGGCCTTACCCGACATGACGAGCTTACAAGAACTCTGCAGGTACCTCGCGAGATTCACCACACAAGCATGTAGTTAGTACGAAGGATTAGTTTTCCAGCAACCATAGTCAGACCTGAATTAGTCTGAATAACAACTGCAGTGACCGTCTCATTTTATTCCTCCACCTCCCTTCTGGTCTTTGGAATCACTCTAGTCGTCGCCTCCTTAGCTGATGTTGTTACCATCATGATAATAGTATTGTTTATTGCCTTTAACATCCGTAGATGTAGACATTAATCTTCAGTGAATTCGGCATTTTTATTACAGGAAAGTATTTTATTTTAGTTTGTTTTTTGTGTGAGCATTGACGAAAATTATTAAAAATAGCGGAAAGCTACCTGTCATAACCGGTGAAGAACATTCTGTTTTGAAAACATGTGTTTCACGTGAGCTTCTTTGTTTTTGATAGTCACTTGTTATTTTCAGAACTGTAGACATATTATTCACCTGCATCAGAAACAAGTGTGGCATTGACAAGCTGCCCTATTCAACCTTCCAAGATTTTAAGGAGAAGTTAGATTTTCTACACACATCATGTGGTAGGTCTCACCTGCTTTGCTTTCTTGTACAGTACTGATGTTTGTTATCACTAAATGTGTCAACAACAAATGATCCAAACTTCAAGAACCTATAGTAAATATCATCATTTTATGATATATCAAGTTATTAATTGTTTCAATAACATATTGTACTCAGGTAAACAACAATCCTTACCTAAATGTCGATATTGTGTGCTTGGGTATAATCATGTTTATAATCGGAGACATGGATATTAATTGCGTTTGAAATACCGTGCGTGTCAGAGCCTACTTGCTTTTAAGGTAAAGTTTGAAGATCCGGCTATCTTCATATCAAAGGAGACATTTATACACACAAAATAAAGATGGCATTTTTATGTTGTCCTTTTTAAGTTAAGGAACATGCATTTTTAAACATGTTAGCTTACTTCTTGTTAATGAGAACAATTATTGTTGTCCTAGTTTGAATCAGTGTATCGTTTGTAATTCTATTTTGAAGAATAAGTTTAAAACATTTGGTTAGATACTACGAACCAACACTTATGTGTTTTTTCTGTTTAGAAATACTCTGAATAGCTTAGTTTCTATCATTTTGCCAGATCTTACTAAACATTTTGACGACGCAGGCAATCAGTCTCCACCTACTCAATTAATTACACAGATGACAGGTAAGAAATACATAGACTTTAAACTGTTATCATCGATATCACTTGTAGCCCTATGTGAACACCTTAGTTGTAACTTTGATTGTAAGCATATTTCATGAATTTGTGATTATTTTCAAAACGGCTTGTTATAAAAGTTTCCCACTCCAGCAGAAGATTATAGCTATAGAGTGCCTTTTAAAATAAGATAATAAGCAAATTTATGTGAAAACCGTTTTACTTTATAAATAAACCATACATTTTAGCATAATTTACAAAGGTTGTACAACTATTAAAATCATCAACTTTCTCTCTTCTACAGTTGTATTTTATTTAAAATGTCAATGTTTAATGTGTTTAACCGACATGTAAACTATGTTTCATCATTTTGACAGATTTTGTGAACCACCTGACAAGTACTCAGTCGACAGTTGCTCGGAGATCTACACAAATGACAGGTGAGTAAGTAACAACACTTCCCTGGAATGACAGCAGACGCCTATTTAACTATCCTCTCTGCTAATTCTCTACAGGTTCTTTGCTGCTCTGGCTGTTTATGTGCACTAAAGTGCAAATCTCTTTAACTACAGTTAAACGAAATAATTCTGCTTGACGGTTACAAAATATGTCCCTCTTAAGCGAAGTGTTAAACATCCATTATCTTATTTAGAAACCCACATCAATGTGTATAAAAAAAAAAAATTTGTCCTTAAATTCGGGACACGGGCTAAGAGAGACAACTCCATTCCTTGAAATAGAAATACATGATAGCCTCCCCTGTCATTTTGTCGTCTCTACTGCTGTCTGCTTGAAAGCTGTGCAACGTAAAACACACTAAACTACTATTAAATCCTTTCTTGCATCAAATTTAAATGTCATAATGTGCTCTCTATGGTAAGTAGCTAGTTTGTAAAGTTTCTTAATTACAAATTTGTAAAGACAACTAACTGGTGTATGTTTATTCCAACCAACACGTGTTAATGGTTTCTGACCACAGACACGTTGGACAGTCTCAAAAGTTCAGCTACGACCAAAACAGTTACTTCTTCATATGCAAGAAAAATACATGGTAAGTGATTTTGGCAATCTTCTCCTTCTGTCACCTTTTATTACTTCTAATAAAGCAGGTATCCTTCGCTGCTTGCTGTGCCGGGCAAGCTTCCAAGTTACTGACATAAACAAACCAGTAACTTACAAACGCCTTTATTCTCTGCGGTTAAGGGCACTTACCATAATTATGGTTAAAGACACTTTCCTCATAAAACAGATGTTCAAAGACAGATTAAGTCAAACTTAGTTAAACTGTTCTCTGTCAAATCGCTTCTTGTTTTTGCACTAGAACCAGTCTCTGACACTACAGATCATAACACCGAAGTTGACGAGCTGAAAATGTAATAAACGCTAAATTTTGCAACAACATAAAATGTTTTTAATGAGTGATATCACCTTTGCACAATTAAGTAAGCATTTCTGTTTCTTACACTTAGTAATCTATAACTAACATGTATTTGAAATTTAAAGTACAATATCAAAGACCTTTTTTATATTTTCACATCTTCTGTGAAATTGTGCTGTTTTGATCATTCGATTTCTTAAGCTTTTTTTCCTTCTGAGTCATTGAGTTAACTTTTCTTTTTCAGATAACACAAAGAATAATCGGGCTGGCATACTGCAATTTTCTGTTCTTACTTTCATTGTCGGCTTCTTTGTGGTAGTATTGCTATGAGCTGCAAGTGCCATTTGGTGTTTGTGACATAAAATCCAAATATCTTTTAGTGTCAAAGCCAAAGGCCAGTCGCCATGGGCTGACCATGATACACCACTTGGAGAATAAAGACAATACTAACAGAAAATTCTGTTTTCCCGGTAAGCTCATCACACGGCTCTCGGCCCCGCATACGACCCCATTATACTAAGGTCGCCTCTTCATGATATTATCAACAAATAGATTCATGCTTTATAATATGAAGTCAAGGTGTATACATGGATGTATTTGCCTTTGCTACAAATGTTTTGAACTATGTGTTTCTCACCCTGTGTTCATCGTATCTTGAGATTACTCAGGTTTTGTGTTAAAATCCAATGTTCCAATGAAGTTTACGAATTGCCCTTTCGTTATTCTGATTTACATTTTGTTACATTCGTTCATATGAGTCTTTAAGAACTACCTCTGTGTGTATATACTACTTTGTCTGAAAAAATTGCGATGTCAAGCATTAACAATCTTTAACGTGTGGGGACTGTTGTCAGTGTCAGTTAAAATGTCAATCAAAACCTTGAACTGCAAATTCTTCAACATGCGAACAACTCATGTCCTACGGCAATGCGATCCAGTCCATGGAGTGAGAGTATTGTATTAAACCAATCGCACAGCTCTCGTGGAAATTCTTCATATTACATGAGGCTTTGACATAGGCAATTAATTCGCTGGAAATACAATAAATTGGTGTCATGAAAGGTGTAATTTAAAGAAACCACATTTTCAATGCAAAATTGTTCTATTCCGATCAAACAAATAATTAATGCTTCAATTAATTTTTACATCGATGTAAAAGAAGGTGCTCCAACTGGAGGTGGAACAGACCGGATGATGGGCCGGCAGAACTGTTGAGCAGATCTTTAACAGCCGAATACTCATAGAGAAATCTCTCTAGCACGGTAAAGACGTGTACATAACGTTAGAGACTTCAAGAAAGCATTTGATAGAATATAGCGTGAGCGACTATGGAACGTCCTGCACTCGTTCGGCACGAAAGAAGGAGAAGGTGTGGTACACACCATCAAGGTGTTGTACGAAGACTCCAAAAGCTCCATATTCAATAACCAGGTGGTAAAGTTTTTTTCCATGAACGACGGTTGGTGTACTTCAGGGGCAACCGCTATTGTCAGCTGGTAAGCTGTTACGTCATCCGAAAAACTAAACATCATTTGATAGTCTTTGCTCACACTATCTCTTTCTATGTACATATAGGTTTTATAATACACAGATATAACACGGCTTTTTCTATATGTTTTGCTAATTCTTTGATATACATTACCGGTCATTGTTGTGCATTTAAATGCCACCGTGTTCTCTCTATGGTAAATAACTATTTTGCACACGTCTGTTGATTTTTATCATAATTGTGAAAATGAGATCAGTTTTTTTGTTTCAATATTAACATTAAAGGTCAATAGGAGTTAAATCCAGACAGTAAAATAGAATCTTGAAAAAGATACAATGCAATTAAAAGAGAGAGGTACCTTACAGCTGGCGGTAAAACAAGGACTTGTTTGATTTGCTAAATAATGAATAGATTTCTGCCCCTACCTTTCATACCCCTTTCTCTCTATCTTCCTTTTTTCCTCTATCTTTCTCTCTTTGTGCGTGCGTGAGAACTTTAGCAGATTTAGGTCACAACCCCAATTCTCCCATACAAAGGCAAGATATTGCAACATCGCTGTCTAGTTTCGAAATTTAAATTTTATCTTCATTGACATACTTTTCTGGAGTTGTATTGCTCATGTTGATTTTTATTGAAAGGACAAAGCAGTATTCGAAGCAAAATTTTGAAGGTTTGGCTGTCATGGGCTTAACTCACAGCCAAGGTTTATGAAATGTATTTGTGTGCGACTTTAGTCAGTCCGCTATGTCGCGAGAGAGCTCGATCTTGTAGATGGTACGAGTACAAAAAAAAGCAAATTATTTTTTCTTTTCTTTTTTGCTTTCTTTTTCTCTTTTCTCTCTTTCTTTCAAATTATTTCTATCAGACAGGTAAAAAGCAAAACATTTTCAGTAAACACTTGAGTTTTGTCACCTAGCTACACTTTCGTTCAAATTTGTCAAATGCCGTGAGAATATTATTAAAGGTGTTTATTTTCTTTAATTGTCCTTTTGTTATGATCATAAGCGTTGATATTCTTAATAAAGTTACCAGACAAACGAGTATCACCAAAAAGATTGTTTTTTTCTATGACTGAGAGTACTCAAGTGAGCGAAATGTGCGACTGTCTGTCATGAATTCACTGAAAATGTAAATCTGTTATGAATATCCAGTTTAGGTGTAAATATCATTCCGCTTTGTGCTACTAATTGAGATTAAAAACTATCACCACAGTAGTGTTATTGTGCATGAGATAAGATCTTCAACTAGATTCCCATACAGTGAACATGTACTTCAGATCGTCTCTGGAAAGTAATGTTACTAATCAGGTTTTGTTTTTCTGTTTCCTAGCAAAGACAGTGAACAAATCCTTGATACCACACCTGCGCTTCTTATCACCTTTTCTGTTTAGTCAAACAGCAGTGCACTTTCTTTCTCCCTCCTTTATCGGTCTTACTAACCCTTATTTTTAGTGCGTGAAACAAAGTTCATGGACGGTGAGAGCAGAACAACCATTCAAGTTGTAAGGGTATTGTGAGTGTTTGTTTTAGATAAAACTGTCAGGTCTCTTCCTGCGTCTAGGTGGTGGCGACGCCCTTTTTGATTTTTACTAATACATTTAAACAACTAACGACTAAGCCTTTATCGCACTGTAGGAAAGTTAAAAGTCAGAAATGGTCTCAGAATACATTTTAATGATGGTAACTTACGGTGATCAGTCACAATTTTCTCAGGAAAATGACAAACTTTAAACGTTAAGTGCCGTATCCCTATCAGGACCCTATCATATCATACCTTCCAAGAGAATCCGATCAGTATTTTTAGTCTATGTAATTACGTTTCGAATAGCAGTCAAACAAATTGCCTATGAAGGTTTAGGAAACACATTTGGTCGTTGATTATGACTCTGCCCATTTGGAGATTCAGATACTGAGTTGTCCTTGGAAAGGAGAAAAACACACGCTCTAAGCAGTTGGCACGTAAAGGGAGAGATTTGTTTTTTAAAAATCTCTTTATTAATTATAGAAGAAAAATCACTAGCTGTTTTAATTCCTATTAATTTTCGACTTATCCATATTCAGAACTGCTAATACTCGGAAGATTAATTGTAGACTATTTCGTGAAAGAGGACACTTCAGACAACTTCGCAAGTAACTTTGATGAATCTGAGTGTGAAGAACAAGGAACTAAAAAGGAATGAAAGTCAACAGAATACTGAGAAAATGATTATTTCAGGAATTCTGGATTTTACAAAAATTATATTTATAAATGTCAATCTAAAATTTTATTTGTAACTTTAAACCTAAGCTGTGAAAATTCCCACTTTTCTATTGGCGGTTGCTTAACTAGGGCCCAGTTAAACGTATCCGTCCACATTTCAAAAAGACTGCTACACAAGGAAGTCATTGGATTAATAAAACCATTTGCCCAAGACTTTATGGGAAATCGGGCAACTGTGACAGAGATTTCACAGCAGCAGGTTTTGTCACACAAGTGAAGGCAATGTTTCTATGTTTAGTGAGGTCGGTCCTCTTAATGAGCTCGGTCCTCCCGTTGGCAGAAGTCCTCACAGGGTAAAGATATTCACTCACAATGCTGTCCTCTTGAGCCTTAGAAATATTAGCTTGCACTAACCTGTACCTAATAATTTAAAAGAAAATACCTCCACTACACCAGTATCCCAACTGCGTAGTACGTGCGACTGTGTGCAACTCAACAGGTAGTGCAGGTATTTGCGAACGGTCACTCAGTTTGAATATTCCACGACAGGCATTTCATTTTCCCAGTGCTATAAAATTATTGACAAGAAAGGTAGGGGTTGAGTTTAACAGACTCTATAGACTTAGTATTATACAAAATTGTAAACTGCGTTTCCCTGTATTTATGTGCATTTCCCTGTATTTATGTGAGCTCATATGCTCCATACGAAAGACTACTAATAAACCATACAAGAAACATAAACCTCGGCAAACAGATGACACCATGGCAAACATGGATGAGAAACTGACTAAAGATGAAACAGTACTATTGGCTCTGCAAGATTAATTAAAAGAGTGTGGTAGGAATTATTCCGGTCCTTGTTATATTTAACAGAGCTGTTTATCTCCCGGCAAAAGTCGTGGGTTTTATTTAGCAGATATACATTGCACCGGATACTGTTTCTGTTCGGATTTTATTTAGACATCCGTCTAGAATTTGAATTCTCATTTTAAGTTTGAACACTGCACTTCTCCCTATTGTCTGCAGGTAATAGATGTCAAGCAAACACATTTGCACCAAGATAGCAAGCAGTTAGATGGAACACATTCACATTGACACGAAGGTCTAGAAGGTGTGAAGTCACAGCTTGAGTGATTATTACCAAGATGTTGTTACATTCCGTAGTTGGCGTGATGGCGAAAGCTTTCGTTCTCGATACAGTTCAAGTCAAATAAATTAGAGTATTGCATTACTCGACTTTGGGTATTTGAAGTTAAATAAGAATAGCGGAAAGGGAAAGTTATTTTCTGGACTGTGGGGGAGAGAACAACAACAAAGAACCTCTGCTGTGTTTTAGAAAACTGTAAACATGTGCTAGTGTGTCTGTCGAGGCTTTCTATTCATGCTCTAGGGAACTCAGATAGCAGAGTTGGTCAAACATTGGTGTTGGCCCCCGTCGGTGTCGTGATTAAAATCCAGTAAAACACACCGAACCTTCTCCAGTCGACCCAGCTGTAGGAAATGGGTACTTGAGTTTATAAAGGGTTGGAAGATAACGCATCAAGGGTAAAGGATATGGCTATGCCCTCAGTTGTTCTGCTGATGCTTAGGTATGACAAATATGTGGCAGTATAGCTATATTTATCTATATTAGTTAATTATGTTCCCACTACAACCTAATTTTTCCAAAATATATGTGTCAGAATAGGTGAACCACTAATGCTACGTTCCGTTATGTATAAATTAAAATTAAATAAATTAACAATTTATGATTCTAAACATTATAAATGTAGTGCAAACATTCCTCTACACTGTTTTATACCACCTCGAGCTTCTGCTTGTAAGCACATAGACAATCATCTGGACAAAGATTACTTTAATCATTTTTACTCCAAACACAAGATGTTTGCAAGTCGTAGAAAGCATTTATTTTCTTAAGAGTTCTGAAGACCAAATATTTATTGTTTTAGTAATTATAACCTTTTCACCATAACACTGGTTCTAATTGTTGGCAGGAGGTGAAAATACACAGTCCTTGATTAAAAACCTTTTTTCATCAAGCATTCTAATTTCCGGAATAACCTTAATGATTATTTCATTTTTCTTAATCATTTGGGATTTATCGTTTATAACTCATAGTTGGATAAAGAAGCCGGCGAGTGATGTCAGAGTAAAGGTACTAAGGGTTCACGGCCTTGTAAGCAGTGAGCAGCAGTGCACCCAGCACGGTGAAGAGACTGCCAGAGACAGTGGCAGAACCGGAGAGGTCTGCAAGTGAATCAGTCAACAGTCATTATTATCATCATACAATCGCCAATTTGTGGATTCAATATCCACATTTCTGGTTAGAACTCGTCTATAAAGATGAGATGAGTGAAAGTTTTTGCCATTAACCGCAATAAAACAAGTGAATATACCTTGTCTTTATCATTTTCCGTATCACCAAACCTGATGGAGGCAACATTTTGGAAAGAAAACGCTAAAGAGAAAAAGAACTTTAAAGTCGAGTGAGTTCTGTTGCTACAAAATGAGTACTCGTGTATATCTCTATAGAACTGCTACAGCAAAATTAACAGAACAGAAGCGACAGTCAGTTGGGTCCGTGGAGTCTAGTCGGTTGTGGTTTATCCACTCATTCTTTAGGTATCTTAGGTGTTACAGATTGGATTAATCTTTTCAAGATGAACTGAAGCTGCTTACCGCAAGAACTCGCACTGGTTTTTTGGAGTTGCTGTCTAAGACCTGGCACATCACCGCCACATGACCCGTGGCAGCTTAAGTAAGTCTTCGCAGCTCTGCAAACACATAGGAAAAGTAAGTTGGATCGTCTGCTGAACTTCTAGAAGGGAGTAAAACAGCTTATACAACATCGAAACGCCTACGCCCATTTAGGCGACCTCTGTAGGGTTTCTGCGTGCTTGCCGATGAGTATCGACCACGTCCGTGGCTTCTGTAGAATTACCAGGCTTTTATTTCATAGTATCCCTTGATGAGAGTGAAATTATTCATCGTACGAGTCTTGAATTCGACGAACTGATTTTTGTGTACATCTTGTAGACGCGGAAGGAATCATTCGTGCAGTAGGTCCTGACTGTTAAAATACCAGTAACATCTCCGAGCTGTCATAACCATCACATACCGGATTCTTTGGAAATGTAAGTTGTTGAACCTGTCCACTTTATTTTGATGATGACGTCGAACCGCTGAACTTAAAGATATCTTCAAACTCTTAGTTTATGAGTAGCGAGAGAGATAGAGATGGAATAAGCGAGAATGGTTGAATTGTATATTCTTGACGTCATACTTTTTTATTACTAATGTAAAAATGCAACAGTGGAGATATAATAAACAGTAATTATTATGATTTGAGTGCAACGAGGCACAAGGATACTTGTCTGGCTTGTTGTGACATTAAATTTTGCCTACCAGGGTTAGGGTCATTATTAAAATAATCGAAACAGACACACAAAATACCCGCTACAAGATATTGCGAATTTCGGACCTTATGTTTTTTTCTATCTTACTTGCAGATTGAAGACGGGTTCGCTGAACTTGCTGACGTGTAGTCGCTGGTACACTTCATTAAGCAGGAAGTTGTGTCTCCATTTATCAAGTTCAAGAAGGAAGCTGCAGGTTAGTCGAAAGAAGCATGGCCAAGATTATTAAAAACGTATACTTTAAAAGGTAAATGGAAACTAAGCACTTAATACATGTGTGCACACAGTAAGGAAATCCTGGAGTGAGCTAATCTTAGGAAATTCACAGTTGGTTACACAAACACACTCAGCATGTACGACACGTAATTAACAGACTTTACAAAAAACACGGGTAATAACATTTAAGTAAGAAATTAAAGTAAAAAACTACCGTTGACTAATTAAAAATGTTTTAGAAAGTTGCTTAGATGGATAATATAGGTAAATCGTAGCAAAACTCAAGCATAGTATTTTAACCACAAGAAGGGTAAGTGCACTACTCTAATTCTCGTGTAAACTCACCACAAAGAAGCAGGACGGTCAGAAAGTACTTCATGATGATAAAACTAACGACAGCTTAGACAAATAGTCGCTAACCAAAATGTCTGTATTGAAATGTCTAAACTTTCGTCACTCTGACTAAAAGAACGATTGCTGTCATTTTATATTTTTCTCCATGGCCAGGAGTCAGACCCAGCAGGCCTCACTTTACACTCCGATGGCTTTGATTGGCTGCCCCCGATAACCCCGGGAGGTCACAGTCACACGTACATTTACGCCTGGAGACAAGATGTCAACAATGTTTTATTTCCTTAACTTCCTTCTTGAGTCGCGTGCCGCTATTATCTATATTACCATTTTATTGTGCAATACTCCACTGATGTCTACAATAACGGAGTCAGATGAAAACACAAAAAGCGCATGAACAAGTTGTAACAAAAGAAATTAAAGTCTTTACAAATATCTAAGCATTCCTATCACATAGCTCTCCATACTTGACATTATATAACTTTTTCATATTAGTCATTTATTATTTTTTTATCGTTTTTTACCATTTTTTCTTTAAAGTGCTTCTAGGTTTTTAGTAGTAGTCACATTTTTCAGTTTTCAGCTCGTTTCCAGTAAAGCAAAATGCTTTGTCATCCCTCTACAAAAACGTCCATTTTGTCAAATGTCGTAGAACTATTACTAAAATTGTTTAATTTGTCTAGTTGACGTGTCTTCCATTTGTTTTCATCATAAGAGCATTAAGTCATCATAAGCCATTAAGTCAACAACATTGCCTATCAGTTTTGAATATTAAATGGAAATACAAAGACTAAAACTAATTTCTCCTCCTATTTGTTGGATCAAGACCAGAAACACAGCAATGTTATTATGCGTGAGATAAAATTATAAACCAGTTTTGATTTTCCTAAGCAGTGCATTCGTTAAGTGCTCTTTAAAGACTGGTATTAAAATAAAGTATATTTAGGGAAAGAGAAGAGCGAATCAGAATAAAAAACAGCGAACAGACGAATGAATAGATGAAGGAAAGAACGAACAGCAAAATAGACGAACATTTACAGCAAAGACAGCGTAAAAATATTTCACATGTAAATTTCAACATAAAGTGAGAAAAATAACTTTAAAACTTTATTTTAGTTTCATTTTCATCAGGTAAATTTTATCCCAAAACTTTCATCATTTGAAACTCTCTGCTTTACAGAAACAAGTTTTGTAAATAAATCAAATTTCGGGATGTTAGTAAATGGTACATGGCACTTGTCTTATAAAAATTTTGTAACTAAAACGCCAGAAGGGCTACATAGACGAGAAAGTGTCGGGAGAATAATGTTATCAATATTAATCAGGTTTTGTTTTGCTGTTTCCTAGCAAAGGAATTCAACGAACCTTTACACCACAGAGGGCTTTGCTCTTTATCTACTCTTGTGCCTAGGTAAACAGTAACCCATTTCTTTTAGTTCCTTTAATCTTCACATTAATTGCATTTTTTAATCGTGGGAAAAACAAGAGGACAAAAACAAGGTGCGAACACAAAGTGTGTCAACATGAAAGGGGATTATTTGTTTTAGATAAAATCTCCCTGTTCACTTGCTGTGCCTATATAGTGTCGATGGCATTTTGGTTTTTAAACATATTTCTAAACAAATAACGAAGGTGTCTGTATGGTAATATAGGGTGACAAACAGACTCATGAAATTCATCAACAATGCTCATAACTCCAATCTAGTATATTTAAATACGTACTGCTGTATTTTAAACTGAATCATCTGACATAAGCAGTCGCTCAAAAAACGAAAATATTCTGAAAAAAGATATTTTTGTAGTCGGCAGTCGGTTTGAAAGGGTCTGTAAACACTACACACTCACCAACATGGAGAATGCTACAGTATTAGATCAGATTGTCCTAAAATGTAGGATTAAAATTATATAGTTCCCTCGGAAAAACTGAGAACAAGTAAGATTAAAGCACAACGGACGATTATTTCATGTATACTGTACTAAAAAAAAACCTGACATTTGTAACTTTCAAACTGAAAGTTATGTTTGTAACTTATAACCTAAAGGGATCCTGATACACAGGAAATATTTCCCATTTTTTATTTCAGTCCAATTAAACACACTTAAATATTGTTACTTGAATCTTCTCTACAATAGAAAATAGTCTGAACAAGGTCTTTAAAACATATGAAAACATTTCTCCAAAAGTTTATCGAAAATCCCTTGTAAGACACACAGCTATGACACAAATCTCACAGATTCTGGTCTTGTTGAAAGAGGGAAATGTTTGTTTGTTTAGTGTTTAGTGAGCCCAGTCCTCCTCTTGGCTGAAGCCTTCACAACGAAGATATCCAACCACATTCCTGTACTGTTAACCTCCTTTTGTTTATGGTGATTCATCCAGTCTTGAAAATACTGTAATATCTTGCAATGACCTCTACCCAGTCATTCGAGAAAAAAAAATGTTAGAAACTACATCTGTGTACTGCGTGCGACTGTGTCCTAGTCCGTCGGTAACTCAACAGGTAGCACAGGTACATGTAGGGCCACCACAGTCACTCACATACGAATAGTAAGACTTAACTTTTTGTGCTCGTTGTTCTGGTAGTATTGCCAAACTGGCATATAGCTTAAAATAAATGACTAAAAATGTAAAATAACATAAACAAGTACACAAGTTAATGTATTTATTCAACAGAGGCACCTTCATGCAAAGAAGGAAAAAACTGATGAATGAGTTTTCATACATAAACAGACAAAAAATACTCAATCACAAAAAGATATAATCGAGCAAACCAAGATAAATCGAGGCAAGAGCAGCAATGACAATAAAGTATCAAAACACAAAAGAAACCAACATATATAGCTTCACACTATTAGAAGGGACAAAAGTATCACAGGTAACTAGTATTTGTTATCTTCACGCCACCAATGAAACCCAGATGTGCACGATAAGAAATAATAAAACGATTTATCTCTTTATGTCAAGAGTTCAAATCTCACTTTGACCAACGCGGTGCTCACAGGAGCAATAACACTCATGCGCAAAACATACATTACCACGAGACTATAGCATGCACTCCAAACTGACAACGCTGCTGGGATTATTATAAGATACGATTTTATTTATCTTAGTGGGCAATGTATTCTATAAGGTAGAAATGACTAGAACTACACAACACGAAAACAATCAACAGTACCATCCTGCATGCCCGCCATAACAGACAGACCATTCAGACTCACATATGATCTACATTCATTCACAGACAGCATCATCCAAAATTCACATGGCTGAAGCTGCAAAGGAGGACTTAGTTGATCTTGCATGGTGGTAAACAAAACAAGGAGCCACATGGAGGTTAAAGGAAACCTCACGATACGACATGGGTATCAACATGTAGAACACAGACATTTGTGGAGAAAATATCTCTTATTCTTGCTCAGCGACAACCGTATGAGTAACTATTCCTCTATAAACGTGCATATCAGACACACCTGAGGCTTTTGTGAATTGTCACAAAAACAGACAAACTTGCAATTTTTCCCCGAAGATTAAAAAATTTGACAAACATATCAACGACGATACCATGCGGTATTATGAGGTAGGCTTTCGTCGTCTCCGCCTAAGTATATTGTGTTTAGCGTTTTGAACTTTCACAATCCTCAACTTTTTACCTCTCGAGCCTTCCATTTCTCAACAGATAGGAGATCATGGTGTGGTGAACATTATTAAAGATAAACACAGTAAATACTCAGGTTTCAACATGGGATAGCAATCACCAAACATGGTGTAAAACCTACTTCTTTTCGTGGCAGACTAGAATATAAGAAACGGCATTGAAAGAGAGAACAGTCGGAGATAAAGATTTAAGTTGTGATGGATCAAATGTCGTGGGTAAAATGAGCGACACGCAACACTTTTGGCTAACGGGTGCGTACCCCAGCAATGATTTGACAACTAACGGGCACACCCTCGAGCCTGAAGCAGTGGAAGTGATATGACAGGTAGAGCACGAACTTATATCCCCATAACTCATACTTATACATGGGGAGAGGGACTGAGGATGGACGTGTATAAGTGTATAAGGGATATAAGTTCGTGGACTGCGTGGTGCGCTTGGTTATCCCCAACCTAAAATGACCCTTGACAAGTCACAGCTGTCTGTCAGTCTGCCTATTATGAACAAATTGAGATCAGGGCCTTCCGTCACATTCTGTCTACGCGTGCTATCAACACTCTTGTCTGTTTTATCCGACCTGCTTACTGCAACTCCTTCATTGCTGGCTGCCTGAATACCTTAATGCTGCTTGACGGTTGCAAAATATGTCTCTCTCAAGCGAAATGTTAAACTGCCATTCTCTTCGCGTTTCTTTTTTCTGTTTTTTGTTTTTGCTGTTGTTGGGTTTTTTCCTACGTTTAAGTTCATAAAATTAATCAAGTTTGTGACATGTGCTAAGAAAGACAACTCCATCCCTTCACATGGAAATGAATGATAGCCTCCCCTGCTTACTGGCTTGCCGGGATTTGTCATCTGTACAGATGTGTGCTGGAAATCTGTACAGTGTAAAAGATACTGAGTACTATTAAATCCTTTCTGGCATAACATTTAAATACCATCGTGTTCTCTCTGTAGTGTAAAGCTAGTTTCACACGTATGTTAATTGTAATTATAGTTATAATTATGAAAATGTAATCAGTTTGCTATTTCAAGATTCAACATCAAGGTTTATTTAAGTCTAGGGCTATTAAATGGGACTGATGTGTTATGCATGATAGGTTGTTATTAGAGAAGTATTTATGAGAGTAACTTAGGTGATTTATGTGTGTACATGATTTGTTGTTATTACAGACGTATTGATTTGAGTTTCTTGTGTTCTTAGAATAGTTTTCAGCCTCCCCGTAAAAAAAATCATCAATGATCCCAATTAATAAAAAACGCCCATGTACATGTCTTGGTGATTTGTTGTGAGAAAGAACATGTGTGGGACACAGTGTTTGCTTGTGGGCTTTTGTCTGTGGAGCGTGTCTAAAGCTGAACTTGGAAAAATGAGATGACCTTAGTATGTCAAGTGATGGAAGAGATAGCACTGCCCCTCTCTCCTCACCAATTCAAGGGGCAGTAGGTGCAGATGGCTGCCAGTCCCTTGGTACAGTGATAGATGGAAGGCTCTCCTTTAATTTAGCGATCACGCACATCAAGTGTACAAAAGGCCAAGCAAAGACCTTTTGAGGAAACTTCGCAGTTTTGACGTCAATACTTTTATGTACAGATATATATGTTTAGATATATAATTTATCATGATTTGTGAGCAAAGAGAAGAATTCATGTCCTTTACATACAAAACTGATTGACTGCTTGGTTGATTGATTGATTGATTGATTGATTGATTGATTGATTGATTGATTGATTGATTGATTGATTGATTGATTGCACGTACTGCTGTGTATTAGTAGTTGACTATTTTTCAGCACAAGGCCAGACACTGATTCGCGTTGTGGTAAAGTAAGATTAAGCCAGTAGGTACGATTACTCTCCCAGACAGTATCAAACACTCGTTAACGCGAAGCTCCATATGTAGAAAATATGTTTCTACATTTGTGGCATTTTGTGTAGTTAGTGGATTTAGTGTGCTAGTCGGGTGGGGGTAAGGTGGTTACAGTCATTAAAGCAGTGAACTGGTCAAGCTGGCGGCATATCGGCCCGACTGGCGCGCCAAATGTCTGGCCGCCCATTCATTACCAGTGGCAGTCGAAGCTAACGACAACACCTGACGTAAGCGGCCGCGAGTCAACCATGGCCAGAGGGAGACAACCGGGTAACAGCCCGACCTCTCTTTGTCCAGCTGAAGGTCGGGGACCGCCTGAGGCGAGCAACGCCCCTTACACCTGTGTCCAGACCCTTGCTACACCTCCAAGGCCAACGGGAGGAAGTACGCCCACCGGAAGAGGAACCAAGTCTGGCGAGGGGCAGAGAACGTCACTTCTCCAAGTAGCGAGCTGGTGAGCGGCCGCTGAGAGTCCGTCTTAGAGATCATAGAAGACGTTAAAGTCCACGTGGGGACTGAACTGTGATGTGTGAATTTGGATAAGCAGGAATTTGTGAACTCTCGTTGAAGTCTACATAGGACTGAACTGTAACCTGTGAATAGTGAGCAGTGGAGTTATTATCAAGAAGAAACACCAGAGATAAGTTTAAGATAGACTTGTAGCCAATCCTTTATGTAGTTATGTGTCTATATATAGGTACATCTTTTCTTTCATTATATTCGTTATTCATGTTAAAACCTGGATTCTGAGGAGTGTTTTGGAGTGAGCGTGTGGACGCATGTTGGACGGGTGCATGCGAGTGTAAATTAATCATTGCGCGCGGGACCCCACACGTGGCAGTCCATTACACCATATATACACAGCCTATACCTAGTCACAAATGGTAGACATCCGCGATCGTTACACTCCAATCATTTACAGAGTCAGATAATCACTTCCGACAGCTGGGTCGACTAGGAGAAATCAACTAGGAGAAGACCGGCGATCTTGGGATCGAAAGCTAACATTTTCACCACTCCTCTATGTAGTTGTCGAATCTTCGTTTAATCGGCCAAATTGTAATATACAAATAGAAAAAAAGGTAATCCATATTGCAACTGACAACTTAAGTTTGAAAACTGTCTTATACATGCCTTAAATATTTTCAAACATTTCTTCGAAAGCAGTTCGTGGGTATAAAATATGTGTGTATATATCTATATATGTATAACAGTTTATTAAATAATGATATATAACAGATTATTAGAAAATGATATATAACAATTTCTTAAATAATGAGATTTCTACTTTTAGTTTTCATGACAGCAGCTTCAAGCGATTGTGACCAAGACAATGATGTTTTTGGGTTGTGAATTCAGATCTCGTAATTTCTGGATTTTTTGAAATGTATTGTGACGGGTGGGGATGTCTCATAGTATATCACTATAATAGTAAGCAAGACAGAACTTATGCACATACTCATTGATGTAGTGATGTCCCCTTGACATAAAATGGCATTGATATATTTACTTTAAGTAGATATAATACATTATTTTGCCTGGTAATCAGACAGTTGTTTAGCACAAATATAGTTTTTTCTTTTGCTTCTGTTAGGCCTTGCAACTGTGTCTATATTTAATTCTTACGACCTGATGATACAGATCGCAGTATAATTCACCATGAGGCCAGTTGTTAGTGATGGTAGCTGCAAGATGTCATTAGACTAAGGCTCGGTATGCAGTAATCAGCAGGGCAACAAGGACGATGAGGAGACTGCCAGACAGAGCACTAGAGCTGGAAAGCTCTGCAAGAAAATTGGAACGTCATCACCCAGAATTCATTTTGTCCTTCTTTCACAAAAATATGTAAATATTGCTTGTCACTTTCCTTCTAATATCTCCACAACCTTAAGAGAGGCATAATATAGTTACGATTCCTGTCCAGAACTGTAGCACTCCCTGTAACATAAAACTGAGTCTTGCTTTGCCATCATGCTTTATAGTTTCTTATTACGCACTGTGCTTTTTTTCCTAAGTTCTTTTTGCATGAATAGCTTTTGTGTAATCAAAGTTTATCTTGATCGCATAAACTGCTTACCACAAGAGATGCCTTCACGCCTCAACATCTCCTCTGTCTCTGGTATACGTGATGCGACATCTATTCCACACTTATTCCTCAAGCAGTCTAAAATATTCTGCGCTTGTCTGGAAAAAAAAACAAATTCAATGTAAAAAACAATAGAAACAGAAAAGTGCATTAGTCTCTGTAGAAGGCTGTTTATTTTGAAGTTATATATATATATAAACAAGATATAATGTATTTTTAGAAATTATGGAGTTTCCAGACACTTTGAAAAACAAGGAAACGCCCTTTTCTATTGCATATATTGAAAATTTATTATACAGAAGATAAAAAAACGACTAAACGCAAATGTTACGGCTGAGGAGAAAGACACATCCATGTCTTTTAGTTCTGTCCTTCTCGCCTTATTCTCTTCTTACGATTTCTGTCAAATTCATATTCATCTTTAATAATTGGTTAAGAGGTTGAAGGGGATAAAAAAGGAGACAAAGGAACCTTACCTGCAAGCATGGGATTGAGAGAAACTGCCTTCCGTGCCTATTTCAGCATCCACGCACATTTTTACGCAGCTGTCCCTGTCGTCTCCATTTATTAGAGTCATGAAAGACGCTGCAATTGATTCACAGGTTTTCATTTTTTTTTTGGTACCTATGAGGGATGCACCTTGGCTGAGGTTTATGATATTTAATTCTAAAATAAAGGTAAAGGTCGATTGTCGAATAAATGTAACTTAAGACTAGAAAGTTTCCTGATTTTTACAATTTTTGGCAAACTTTTAAAAATTTTAATCTATCACAAATTGTTACACCAATGGGGGCATCAGTTCAGAACGTACTTAATGTGAGCTACATTTGTGCACAATGCAACGTTTTAAAATGAACTTAGAAAGTTCACAGAAAGAATTAACCTCTTAATTTTTTCTCGTAAGACATTTTACAGAAGTTTCACGGCTGAAAAGAAAATTGTAATTGTGATAAAAAAGATTTACATGCAAATATCTTTTTCGGAACAAAACAAATTATTTCCGTCTTACTAAACTTTTCTCCATGGTCAGTTCTCAGTAGCCATTCATAGACCTTAATCAGAGTCAATATTGCATTCTAACTTCCAACTGTACAAATAGGTGTTACATCTTTAACTTTTTGCTTAATTGTACATCTCCACAATCATTTACCAATCACAGGCCTTCTTTTTTACCGTGTGCTTTTCAGTAAAGCACTTGATAACCTCCGTAATTTTAATGTTACAGCCTCACTTTGGCGTCAGGCTACGTAAGGTAAACAAGCCTTCATGTTCTTGCTGTGATTTCTTCCTTTACCCTCGTGTTAACACAACCAGGTCTTCTATAGTCCGCTGTAAAACTCGTCTGAGAAGGATAGTTATTATTGATGTTTATAGGTGTGGTGTGCTGAAATAAATAGATGTGTTCCCTGTTGTTGACTGGTAGGGTGAGTCTCTTCCAAACGAGCAGGTAACGTGTTTTATAGTTTAATTAGGATTGGGTTTCGAAACACTCCGTCCAATGAGAGTAAAAAAATATATAACTATGCTAAATCTCTTGCAAATTAATGTTTGTCCAGTTGACAGCTATAGAGAGAGTAGTTTTCTGCACATTACACAAACTCCAGCTAAGGGTTATTGGCTGTTATTTTGCAGGTAACGAAAAGAGCGAATCAGGTCATCCTTACAAAACATCTTACTGGTTACACAGTATACATGTGAAAAAGTTGCACTTTGAATGCACCAACCAGAGAAAGATGCCATCCTGTCCTTCATCATGGCGAGTCCACTATTTGAACTATTTCGGGTGTGGTCCAAAAGATCTTTAAATGGTTGAGCTTTACAGTGCCTCAATTCGTCTGATACACATCATGAGGATCTTTACTTACATACAACTATACCCAACTGACCGTGCCAGGGATAAAAAAAAAATAGCGCTTCGATATTCACAGGGCGAAAGTATAAGGTGTGCTAATAGTAAATCCGAAATCCAGATCCGAGGAAAAAAGGATTCAAACTGATACTTGGTATACAGAAGGACAACTCAAAGAACTCTCTCAAGAGAATATTTACCAGCCACATTCTTGAACTTTGAGAGATGTATTGGGAGAATATTAGAAAGGCCCAGTCGCAGGCAATCATATGTCCTTTAGAGGAATCAAGCACAAACATAAACATAACAACGCCATTTTCTTTCACAAAGCTAACACAAACTGTGCTTTGGAATACTGGTCAGTCTCTTGCCAACTTATCTCTGTTCCCTAAATTTGCAAATACAAGATTGTTCGACATATCCGGAAACTATCTTCAGGCACACTATCTAAAGATTCTGACGCGAACAAACTTTTATACAGTGAAACCTCGGTTAACGAACTTAATCCGTTCTGGAAAGCTGTTCGTTATCCGAAATGTTCGTTATCCGAAACAATTTTTTCCATAAGAAATAAAGGAAATAGATTTAATTGGTTCCCAGGCCCTGTTGACTCGCTGATATTTGAAAGTTGCAGGCTATATAGGTATTTGTTTTAATGAAAACAGTTAGAAAGCAATATAAATGGAGTTAAATAAACAAAATAACATCAACGAAAGCATTTAAACATCAGAAAACTTGCCGTTTTGACGGCGTGGGTGGAAGCAGGTGTGGGGAGGAAAGGGTGGAATTACTGTTTGGATTCCTCCTCCATGAGCACACGTGACATTATAAAATCGGTGGTGACTTCCCTTTTCTGTAGCTTTGAGGTTAAAGGACAAAACTTGTCCAGTGTCTGTTGCTTCTGTCTTTTTTGTAAAACTCTGCGGTAATACGACATCACATATCCGACAGACGCATGCCACCTTCATACTTTGAAATCATTTCCTTTTTCAATTCATTTGTTGGCCGCTTCCTTCTCGTTACCTCACTACTATTAATTGCTCTTAATCTTATTTGGAGCCATGATTGAGGATTATCTTATTAAAATAAAGCACAACAATCACTAAATAAGAAGGATGCGCACAGATAAGGAACGACTGATCGTAACTGTGTCTCGAGCGCGAATGATGACATGCTGGTCGGTCACGTGTGGTTCATGTGGCTGTTCGTTATCCGAAATTTTGTTCGCTATCCGAGACAAACTTTTAACGAAATTTTTGTTCGTTAACTGAAATATTCGCTATCCGAGGCGTTCGCTAACCAAGGTTCCACTGTAGCTTCTTTGCAAGAATCAGAAACTTGATGGCGATGCTGATATTGAAAAAAAAAAACTCATTCACTTTCACTCCAAGTTTCGTGAAAGATAAATAAAATTCATAGTCACTTCAAATAAACCAGTAGACCTTACCTAAAACGGTATAAATATTAACTCAGTTTTATATAAATATAGCCTTTAATTAACTTTCACGAGTCACCTATTACACAAAATTATATCTTTATAGGTCTCACCTGAAAGAAGGAATATCATCATAAACTTCATGGTGAAAAATTGAAAGAAAGTGAAATCGAAAACTGGACAAATTTTACAACTGGGAACAAAACTTGTATCGTGATATGTACTGATACTACAGCTTAACCTCGGTGGTTTACATTTATACCTTTGTTCCTACTCACTTTTAATTGTGAGCTGTCAATCAAACTTGTTATCGCCGAAACACGAATGCAGTGGCCATCGAGATCTCTTGTCACAGCCCAACTACGAAATGTTGTGAAGGAATTCCATCTTCCTGATCTTCGTTTCATAGAATAAATACTTTTAACATCTCCCCCCGTTTACAAGTGGGTATGGTTGGCATATCTACGTTTGCAATGTCATTCTTGATTTAGTGCTGTGTCCTCATGTTCGTGTTCTGTTTCGCTGTTTCCATGCTAAGATTATTAGAATTATTTCAAGAGTAACATCTAGAACCTAAGCTGTGCTTCTGACCATACAACTTTGGCATATGCGCATTTATATATTTATTATTATGAAGTATGTATTAACAGTAGCTTGTATGTATAGAGAGCATATAAGAGGAAGCCTCTTATGCTTACCTGTAGGTGGGGTTAAAATGTGTGCTTGTGTGCTTTGTAAATGGTTTAAGTGTAAGTAGATATGTATGACAGCTTCTTTTTTATGTTTGTGTGCGAGCCACTGAGAAGCCGATGTAATGTGTCTGACAGGGTGTGGGTGTTGAGGTAAGTTTGATAGACAGTTAAAATGTGTTTGTGTTTGTCTTTTTCTATTTATATTGTCCTTAACCTGTAGCATTTGTTAAGCTCATGAATTATGAAGTTTGTTTTGAGTTAGTAATAACAGTTTCTGTATAATTATATAGTATATACACGGAGCCCTTTTTTATGTTTACTGTTTATTTATCCCTTTTTTGTGTTTGCAGTATGTGTGTAAGTGTGTGCATCAATTTTCGAGTGTCTTTTCCAAATTTGTAGAAAACAAAAAAAAGTAAAATTCAATTTTCTTCAGCACTAATATTTTCTAAAGAAAGGCTCAAAGAACTATTACAATATATTAAATGATAATGAGTATGAGCCAAATTGTTGTCAAAAATAAATTTAAAAGTTGCAAAGCGAATTCAGTTGGAAAATGATGTTTCTTAAAATAATTAATAGCCATGAGATTAAATATACATGGTTACATTAGACTTGTTCACAGGATATTAGCAATTAGTTGAAAATATTATTTTAAAAGATGAAAATTTTAAGTAATAACTTATGTACCTTTTGTAATCAAGAAAAGGAAACGATCGAACACATATTTTTGAAATATAACTATGTTCAAGAATTTTGGAATGCATTAGAAAAGAGAAACAATAATGAATGTAAACATGTACATGACTATAAATTTACTGTTACTCTTATCTTGTTTCGATATAGTAACCCTATATCCCTAACCAGTAATGTAATAGACCGCATAATAATAATAATAATAATAATAATAATAATAATAATAATAATAATAATAATAATAATATAATAATAATAATAATAATAATAATAATAATAATAATAATAATAATAATAATGGCAAAGTTTTACATAAATCCAAAGGCTGATCTTAATCCACATGAACTATTGTCTTTTAAAGTATTAAGCTGAAAATGCTCACAAAATCATGCTACCATCCCATCCCATCTAACTAGGTTTGATGAAGAGCTTCGTGAAAGCCATGGGCGGGACTTTGTCAGCTTTCAGATACCTGTATGAAAAATTCCCACGAGTTAGGCAAAGGTTCGTAGAGGGAATTCTTGTGTTTCCTCAGATTCGGAAATCTTCAAAGATGGCCGGTTGAAGAACTTGCTTTCAGGATGATGCGAAACAACAACCATGGACTGCTTTTCGCCTAGTGTCTATAAACTTTCTTTGAATGTTAGGTCAGAGAACTACAAGGAACTAGTAGAAGACATGGTGATGCATTATCAGAAACTTGGCTTCAATATGTCTCTGAGAATCCATTTCATTCCCATCTGGATTTCTTTCCTGACAACTGTGGGATGGTCAACGCTTTCTTCAACATATCGCAACAATGAAAAACGATACCAGGACAAATCCTCCACTACCATGCTGGCTGACTACAGCTGGAGACCCTACATAGATGCTCCCTAACAGCTGTGAACGAGACAGGTAAAGAAATCTAAGACGTAGTAGGTGACTTGATATTTATCAGGTATTACCCATAGGTCAATTACTATTAGCATTCATTTCGTGATGTACACAATGATTATTGCAGATTACAAAAAACTAAAGCTAATTTTGCTCTTTTATTGTCATATTCGTCTTGAACACATAAAAAAGATAATGACTAATTTTATTTCAGTAGCATGACTTTTATACAAATTTGTTGACCAGTGTAACAAAGGTCCTATTGGACCGGGTGGTGAATGCACTGGCCGGTGTCCTGGCTGTAACCTACCCCTTGTGGGCACAATCTCCACCCAGTGTGCAGAATGTGCAAGATTATGGCGGATTCTACCCACCCGGCCAGTGGCCTGTTCTGTCTAAAGCCCATCAAGTATAAGAGATCAAGTATAAGCTTGTCCTGGCCAAAGCTTCCTGATTGAAATATAATTTCTTTTCTGAAGCGATAACCTTCCTGAACTCCGCGGTAGCTCGTGTCAATACTACGGGACTGAAAAGTAAAGTTTCGTAGAAAAGGAAGTCAAGATAACTTGACACCTCAGGGGGCTCTCTCTTTATCAGCACGTATGTTGAGGTAAACAGCAATCAATGTTTCCTTATCTTTTTTTCTCTCCTTCATATTAATCCGCATTTTTAAAGCTCGAGACAAAGTACGGAAAGTTGAGAGCACAAAACGTGTCAGCTTGCCAGGTAATTTCAAATATTTGTTTTAACTAAAATCTCTTAGCTATCCTGCTGTGCCTTGAGAGTGCCGATGCCCTTTTTAAGTTTCAGAAATATGTATCAGGTAATAACGAAGGTGCCTGTATAGTATTGTATGTATCTTGGGGGACAAACAGATTTATGAAATTCCCATTTATTCTTTGACTCATCGGAACCAACAACGTAGAGAACTCAAGTCTACAGTATATTTACATAGGTACAGGCTTAACAAAAATAGTTCTAAATTTAGTTTAAAAACATCGGGAAAAACTATATATTTATCATATATTACAAAGCAAAATTATCCTGACGAAAGTATTTTATTATAATAAACGTATGATTTGGTAACATGAATGCATTGCACAGAGAGGTGTCAGATAACCTCTGTCTATATAGAAAGCTGTGAACATGTTTTTGAATATTTCATTGTTTAACAGGATTTATTTGATTAGAGTGGAAATCAACACAACCAAATATATAATTCTAATTGGTCGTGCATTCTGACGAGAGATAGCTCATGTAAGTATTAACCCTACTGGTGTTGTTGATCAAGATAGATCATGAGTAAATATTCACTTTTGTTCAATATTTTTTTATTTCCAGACTCTTGAACTTGTTGAGATTTCTCGACATACTGTGAGACTACTTAAAAAATTGATAAAGACAAACCAACGATTCTGATATTAGCTAGTATGCAATGTTCGTTTTGTTTTTATTATCTAAATATATAATATAAAAATAGAAATACATGTTATCCCAGGACTCTTATATCGTCGCTATTCGTTTAACACAAATGTTAGACGAGACGCGAGCGTGGCGACACAAAGAGTAAACACACTTCATAACGAGGGCTGTCTTTGAGAGAAATCCGGAGAGAGGCGAGGATGGCGATGTGATAGATGGTGAGATGAGGAGTAACTTGTATGACGGATCTCAGTCTCCTGCCTCACGTTTCAGTTGAGAACTGCCAGAGAGACATCTTTGTTGTCAAAGTAGCCATCGCCAGAACTTGCAGGACACTGCCGGACACTGCCGAGGAGCTTGAAGGCGGTTCAGCTTCAGGTTCGGCGTCGGCGACATCGCTGTAACCATCTACAAAAGAAACAGTTTGAGACGGACATTAAAATCAGATCCAAAGAAAGCTTTTGTTCAAGCATCTTCTACCAGAATACTTTAGGTTTGTGAGAAAGCGCATGAAAAGAAAGAAAGAAAAAAGAAAGAATAAATAAATAAACAACACATACTGTTTCTGATAAGTCATTTGGTACAAGCAATACTTCCATAATGATCAACATTAGCGTGATTTACATATAAAAGTCAAGGGAGAGTAATTCAGAATTATTGTCTCCGACGAGGATATGATGATGATTTTAATGGACGTAGCACGAGTCAAATGAGTTTGATGTGTCCATAAAATTTTATGTGCACATTGTGCCTGTATTAAATTAAACAAAATTCTTATTCAACAAAACCGCAGATTAAACTGATGTCTGCTGTCAAAACAAATCAGTCACATGTAAATAAGACAGGTCAAAAGTGTCACCGACTTACCACAGGTAGTAAAGCCTTGTTGCGACAGGCCGAGGTTCATATGAGACACAAATTGCGACGAGTCTGCGTTACAGCTGGTTTAAAGGCAGCTGATGTAGCTCTGTGCGATGCTGTAACACAATGTTTGTTTTGTTTGGAGAAGGGTGAAAGCAGTTTATGTCATTTTGTGAGCTGACGAAACAACATCCATGACATCTAACTCTCACTGTTTTGGTGGCAGGTGCTAATGTTTGCGCCAAGGATCGTCCTATGAAGAGGGTGACCATAAATACATATTAAAATAGATGAGGTAGCACAGTTGGTATTCCAGTTTAAAATACAAATAATAAACTCTTATGGATGTACATATTTGCATATAGCGATCTCACCACAAGCAGAGGGTTGGTGGATCAACGCCTGTTCAAACATGGCGGGTATATTTGTCCTGCTCACCTAGTAGCTGCTCTGAGGAATTGGTTCCTGATTTGTCGGGGAAGGGAAGCGCAACGAAAGTCAAGAATAGTCTCCAGGTTCCACATGCTGTGCCATAGAGAAGGTGAATTACACTCACTTCTTCAGAGATTTTTATTCTACTGTGCCATTACTTTCTTGGTTCCGGTTAGAGAATGATTTTTTATCCGTTTTTAAGTCTGAAACAATAATTTGATTAATCTCACAAAATTAGATTACCACTTTGCTAGCCCCAAGTATAATGTGTGGAAGGTGATGATTGGAAACAGGGATGCAAATCCCGCTTTTTACACGGCGAGATTTTTGGAGTCAATAAATATTCTTCTACACAGTTTTGGAGCAACAAGAGGTTTCCGTAAAACATCTTTATTTGTTAGAGAATCATAAAAAGAGACAATGTCTTTCTCCTGTTCTCCCCCACCCACCACCATCATCTATCGTGAGATGACAGACGTCTATTGCGGATGTCGAAATCATTGCAATCAAGGGAAACAGCGAAACGTTGTCTAGAGTGAGGACAATAACATTTTATATTAAAACTAGTTGTTATACATAAATACCTCGCAATGTGTACAAGTTTCTCGGGCCTATTATCCAAAGCAAGAGCACACATACACACTAAGACACACACACACAATTGCACACTCGCATGCACACAGACGCGCACACATGCACAGTCACACAGATTTTCACTCACACAACCTGTAGCTGCTGAATATACAAAAGAAACACTTACATCTCTTTGTGTGACCTTGGTACACTAGTGACCCGGCCTTCACACATCCTGTCTTCTTCCTTTTACGTCAAGAGGACCCTCCATACCGAGCGACGCAGTTTTTCAACCCTCATCCCCACGATCAGGCTGCACACAAGTTGTCACAACTCAGGAATGCTAATTATTTACTCTTGCTTTGTCTTTAACTTACTCGACCTTTGTAAAAACTGCACTTATGGCGGCCAACACGATTTATTCGCTGAGACACACGCATTTGTTCACACTCTCACACACACCCACACAAGAGGACAATTGTCGTTCCGGTCGCTCCCATCCAGGGATATGAACTTTGTCAACCACCAGCCACTCCTGTCACATGCAGTCCGTCCTGCGTCATCGCTTCAAGGAAACAGCGACAAGGATGTACATTGAGTGTTGGTGATGTTTGTAAACCATCCTCACTCGCCATGGACTGCACGATGTTTGCAAGACTTCTAATCGCTTGTAAGTAAACTGCTCCATTTCTTGGAAGAAGCAGATGTTGCTGTCGTTCATTATGTTTTAGATGTAAACATGGTACATAGTGTAATCGTAAGTCACCAGCTCCTCACCTGTGAAACCGTTGTAAAATATGTATTGTTTGAAAGACACCGACCAAAACTTACTAGCAAGTGTTTTATTTTTTTAAATCTGTTTCAGTTTTGTGCGTTCATGTCGGCTCAACATGTGTCGACCAGACTTGCATCGATACCATTTTACAGAAGATATTATTGGTAAACGACACAAATGACATTTGTCGGTATGGCCACTTCTTTTTTTTACAAGTGTTCGTTATATTTAATAAAGTCAGACTCAGGGATGGGGAGTAGCTGTAGCCTAGCTACAGCTACTGTAGCCGGCTACAAATTTTGTAGCTTGTAGCTTAGCCGGCTACAAATTAAAAAAAAGTAGCTTGTAGCCGTAGCTACATTTTAGAAAGTAGCTGTAGCTTGGCTACATGTTGGCTACTTTCACGACTGTAGCACTCTAGTAGTGTACAAAGTATAATGTCTTTGGGTTGTAGATTTGCATCTATATTCCAGAATGTTCAGCACGGCAGCAATGTAAAAGATAGAATGTCTTTGTGCGAGGGCGGAAATGATGTTCAACAATGTAGCAATGTTCAAAGTAAAAATGTCTTGTCTTTGCGCGAGGAGGAAATGATGTTCAACAATGTAGCGATGTTCAAAAATGTCTTTATTGCGACGAAATAGAATGTCTGTGCTAGAATGTTCGAGGGGAGGGAGAATAAATAGCAGGGCTGACAGTGGTGGAGATATAAAAAAATCAGACATGGTACCCCCGACTCAGTGTGAATGTGGCAATTAAATATTTAGAAAATATTTAGAAAAATGTTCATTTTATCAAAAGTAATGTTTATACTATATTCTCAAATGCATCACTTTGTAGCTTATGCATTTCTAAAAAAAATTGCAAAATTTTACTGCTGTAGCACAAGCCAATCTTGAGAAATATGTTTTTATAGTTTAGGACTGGATGTCAAAAACGACAAACAGAGAAATTCAAGCTTAAAGATTTAAAATAAATATATCTTGTATCAGATCATTTTTGAAAAATATATTTCAGTGTTTATATGCTACATTTGACATCCTACTATATAATTAAAGTCTATTCTAGTATGCCAGGACTATACTTTTCACCCTATCAGCTTTTGGAAACAATTAGTTTGTGTTCCTTTCTTTGTTTTCAGTGTCAGTGTTAGAAAAAAAATGCCTTATGATCTGCTTGCCTAAATTAGATAAGCAGTGTTTACTTATATTCCATGCAAACTCATTTATTTCAATGGTCTGTTGTTCATTGTCACAGTATTGATAAGAGGTTGACATTTTTCATCACCACATAACCTAACTTATTGAAAATTCCACCAGGTACCTGATACTTAAGCATCTGTTTAGTTTTCATTTCTAAGTAATAGGGAACAAATAGTTATAGAAAACAAATGTTTATCGGAAAACTTATATAATTTCTTTTGTCACTAAAACAGGATGAGGAAAAAGATCCAGAAATGTTTAATATAATCGTAAAATACGTGTACTTATTGTGTGAAAAAGGCCGGGGGAGGAAGGGTGCAAGGAATGAATGAAAGCATTTATGGATTCACTAAATAAAATTGTCGGTATATCGCAGTTCTCCGTTTCATTATTATAATAAAAACTTTGTAAAGCAAGTAATAGTGTTTTGTGTGTATGTTTGATGTTTGTGTATGTTGCTACAGCCAGCTGGCTACAGCTAACTTGTTATAACATCACGCTTTTAAAAGTAGCCAAAAGAAGCTGGCTACATTTTAAAAGTAGCCCAAAGTAGCTGGCTACTTTTTGCAAAATTGTAGCTGTAGTGTAGCCGGCTACATTTTGAAAAAAAGTAGCTGTAGCCTAGCCGGCTACAAATTAAAAGTAGCTTGCCCATCCCTGGTCAGACTAGTCAAGGTAAAGCAATGTTTATAAAATACATCCATATAAAAAGTTAATTTATCCTTAATTATTTGTTTGATTAGAGTCGAAAACATTTAGTTGCAAAGATAGATTTTTTCAAATATCTCTTTTATAATACTGTTTACGTGTATGCATGCGTGCGTGTGTGTGTGTGTGTGTGTGTGTGTGTGTGTGTGTGTGTGTGTGTGTGTGTGTGTGTGTGTGTGTGTGTGTGTTTTGGAAATTCACAAATAAAGCATTTCCAGTGATTTCTTCGAATGTGCCAAAGCCTCGTGCAACATAACTAAATTTCCGCAAGAATTCTACGAGCGGATGAATACAATCCTCGGAATTAATGGACTACATTGCGGTAGGACATAAGCTGTTCACACCTTGAAGAACTTGTTTCACAATCTGATACTATCAATGACAATCATACAAGTCCACAAGCATTAAAGATTTCTCAATTTTTACATATGAAATAGTAGTGCACACGAACAGACCATCCAGTCTTAACTAATGGCTCATTTTCTCATTTTTCTATCGACACACGGTAGAGCATGGAGCTGAGTTTGTATTTGTAATAAGTATATTAATATGTATCTTGTTTGAAACATTCATAAACGATGTGGCTGCACCTATTTAGCTCTCAAATGTTGCGGTAATATTGCAGAAAGAGAAGACTGGAAAAAATTATAACTTAAAGAGTCTTCAAAGTATTATCAGATATATTTCCAGATATCAAAACATTCAGTGAAATATTTGCGATTAAAATGATATTCAGTATATCTAGTATTGAGCAGAGGCTTTCATTTTATTATATCTTTAATATAAAGATCTAAAGGTTTCTAAAAACAAATTAATAATAATTAACGGTATTTTATGCTTGTGCATTTTGATTTGTAGAACTTTTTATTTTGTCTTTTACCTTATATTTTGTACCTTTTCTACAGACTTTATTGGACAAGTTTCAAGTACTCATAACCCTTCTCTTCATATTTCAACTCGAATGGCAGGTAAGCAGAAAAGGTATTGTCAGGTGACTGCAAACTCAAGTTACCATCACATGAGCACAGCGTGTACATAACTGACACTGTTCTCACAAACTATTCACACACAGTAATTTGCATTTAGTTAGGTAATGGCTCCTGCCGCTTTTGAAAGTAATGTTTCAATATTCACAGGTACGTAAAACACAATGAACAATGTAAGGTGAAAGTAGAGTTTGGCGTTAAATAGAAAACTCTACGACCCCTTCCTAGTAATAGTCAAAGATGTGTTAAAAAAAAAAAAAGCACCCTGATAATATTGTAGTAACCTACAGTCTTCTCTTCCTTTACTAAAATTTTCTTAGTCTTGAAGTAGTTAAGCTGACAAATGTTGAAAACGTCTTTATTCACAGCACCGGGAGGCATTAATAAAAAGTTGTCCAATGACAAGTAATGCATATACACGAATTCGCAAAACACATGTAAAGATCCATGTTATATATGTGTACATATATAAAATATAGTGTGTAAAAAATTATTACATTATCAAATTACACTGTTCAGCTTCTGCTTGACATAAGCAGCTTACTAACTGACGATGATTTTTTCCAGAAAACAATTGCTGGCAAACGGGAGGATGTCAAGCCGCCTTTGAGAGGGCCTTACACAACATGACGAGCTTACAAGAACTCTGCAGGTACCTCGCGAGATTCGCCAGACAAGCCTGTAGTGCCAAGGATTAGTTTTCCAGCAACCATAGTCAGACCTGAATTAGTCTGTGTCGCGTGTCACGATTTCGGCCCTTCTGTCAGCGCCTGGGGACGCTCCTGTTCAGTAAGGCAGCTCACAGCAGACGACGGTTGGCGGCTTTTTTTTTTGTTTTGTACGGTGTGCAGGGGAAAGGTCAAGGCCTTCTCCTCTGACCGTAGCCGTGTCTTACGTCACGCTCTGGCTACGATACGTGACGTCGGCTTGAGTGCTGTGTGCTGCCGGTGGGGAGCCTCTGGGGGTGCACTGGTCAGGCCCCTCCCCTCCCTGTCCAAGGTTTGGCGTGAAAAGCGTTCACGCGCCTTGGCATGGGCTGGGTGTCGTGGGCGCTGACGATGGTCACAGCCCCTGGGCGACAGGAAGTGACCCCCAGAAAGCAGCGTCCCTCGTGGCAGTTCTGACCTGGGCTCGGTGGAGAAGGAGCGTGTTGTGTTTGAAAGGACGGCGGGAGACCGGGCCATTTGGCAGTGTGGCTGCGCCGTGTTACCCAGGACGTTTGAACTTCCCTTGGAAAGTGTCCGCGGACTTCCACGGGAGAGTTTCTGCCATTCCCGTTGTGGAGGGCAGCTGACCGTCGGGTACCATCACAAGCCGTTTGGGTTAGTAGAGTCGATTTTCTTTGAGTTCTACGCGTTTCCAGTCTATGGGGCCCTTAGTTGGGATTGGAGTGTGAATGGGTTGATCTTTATGTGTTAATGACTGTGTTCACGATTTTTTATTTATTTATTTATTTTATTTTTTTATTTTTTTTTTTTTTTTTTTGGAGTGTAGACTTGTGTCCGGTTAGAATGGCTTTTGTATTGGCCGGGTCGCAGGCATGTGGCGCGCACCCGTGTTTTATTAAATGGCTTTGTATGCTTTAGGACCGGTGCTGTAACGGTCACATGCTTATACGTGTGCTAGAAATGTGTGTAGAAACTGTGCAGTTGTGGAAGAGCTGCCTGTTTATTGGAGGAACTGTTTTTTTTCTACAGGCTTTATCTGTTCTACTCGTTCTACATGTTCGCCATATTTTGCAACGTCTTCGTATGTCGCATCTTCATCGTATTCGACAGACTCTATGTGTTCTCTTCGTCGTTGACGTCTCATCCGCCATTGTGTCAACCAGCCACCCTGTACCCACGTCATCTCATCGGTGTGAACACGTGACCTCGCTGCGCGGGTGTGCGGCCAGCCTTAGGTGGAGCAGCCAGGGTTAGGACCGGCGAGGCAGGGGTTCACGTGACCAACGGCCCTACCCACCTCTCGTACCTGGACGCGAGGAGGGAGGGGGGCCAGCTGGAGTAGAAGAAGACTGGTGTTTCCGCTGATTCTTTGAACACTTGAGCAGACATTGACTGTGCTGTGTCGCAGTGCTCTTGGCATTTTTTCTGCTGTATTTGTGTTTTATTTGTAACCTCTTGGCGGGGAGGTAGTCCCCTGTTGTTTTTGTATTTATTTGACGGGTGCTCGTGGGGGTATTTTTTGATCCGTTTTTCTGTGTGTGTGTGTGTGGGTGTATGTGTATGCGTGTTTATACTTGTCAGTAAACAGCGTGCTTGTATCGTTTTTCCCGTCTTTGTCGTGGTTTGTGCCGTGCACGGGTTTCGAGAGGTAGTCGTAGACTGCCTCCGGCCGAGTGTCTGTGCGTGTCTGGCCGGCTGTGTGAGCGGCTGTGCGCGTGCTTCTGGCGAGGCTGGGGGTGGAACGCGACAATTGGTGGAGATGCGGGGTATGATTCACCCCACCCTTAGTTCCTCGAACCCGTGAATGTTGTCTTGTCTCGTTTCGTACCGTCCTTGTTTGTCTCGTGGGTAGGCGAGTAGTTGCTCCCCTTGTCCGGGTTAGGTGGATATTTTTTTTTTTTGTTGATTCCGCGGAGGCGCGGTTGCGTGTTTTTCTTTCATTGTTAAGCCATCATGTCCGACGTAGAGGAAGCGGTGGCCACGCGCACGCGCTCGCAAGTGGCGGCGCGCGGTGGAAGGTTCGAGTCCAAGTCGCACAGTGACGCAGGAAGCGATGAGTCACCTGAGCGTAGAGGCTCACCCTCGCGCTGGGGGCCATCGGGAGGTCAGCCCACAGAACCAGCCCTGGAAAGGTACCTACGCCTAGGTAGGGAGATAGGCCTATCAGGTCTGGAGTTAGCAGCGTTTGCAGAGAGACGAGAGGAATCTGAGAGAGCAGAGAGAATCCGTCTCGAGGAACTACGCCACGATGTGGAGATTGCCCGTGCTAGAAGCGTGGCGAGAGGAAGGATGCGCCAGGCATCCAAGGAGATGTGGTACGTCTGAAAATCCCACCCTTCGACGAAAAGGAGGACCTAGAGACGTATCTCTGTAGGTTTGAGCGCTGGGCTAAACTGCAACAATGGGACCTCAGCACCTGGGCAATCAGATTGGGCGTACTGCTGAGGGGAAAGGCCAGCGAGGTGTATATAGGCCTCAGCGATAGTGATGCCGAAGACTACCAAAAGCTTAAAGCCGCTCTCCTGGCGAGGTTTCGCCTAACTGCCGAGTCATACAGACGTAAACTGCGAGCGTCCCGGCGGGAAGGAGGCGAAACTTTCCAACAGTACCTCGCCAGGACCCGCCTGTACCTGGCGAGGTGGATGGACTTAGCAGGCAAGGCAGCCACCTTCGAAAGTCTAAAAGACTTAATACTAATGGAACAGCTATTGGACAGTGTACCCCTTGATCTAGCCACGTTCATCAGGGAGAGGACGCCCAAGGACGTGGATGACGCGGCTGTTTTGGCTCAACAGTTTTCAGATGCGAGAGTGGCAGCGAGGAGCCATCGCACGGACCCCACCACCCGTCCTCAGAAGAGCGAGCAGCAGGAACGGCGGAGCGAGCCCCGTTTCCGGATGACCAAAAGCAGGAAAACAAGCCTGTTTCCATTGCGGTAAAGTGGCCACTACAGGGCAGAGTGTCCGAAACTCCCCAAGAGTTCCGACGACAAGGTCGCCCTGGGGAGTACGATCACTCTGGCCACCGTGAGGGCGGTGGATCAGGAGGTGAGGAGTGGAACATTGCTGGACAGAAGGTGTAGGCGTTCCGCTTGTTGTGACTTCCGTATGCAGGTGACCCTCAATGGTCACGAGGTTTCTGCAGTGCGGGACACGGGCGCTGACCTACTTTGTGTCAGGCGTGACCTAGTCGACCCGAAAGATCTCACGCACAGGAAACGGAGGGTGCGCTATGCATCCACGGGCACGCAGTGGGTACCTCTTGCATACGTCCGGCTGGAGTCGCCGTACTACTCTGGCGAGGTAGAGGCGGCCGTTTTTCCCGATCTCATTGAAGGAGTGCTTATAGGGAATACCATGCGGACGAAGGAAGGAAAAGAGATACAGGTGCCGGTATACGAAGAGCACACGGCAACTTGCGCTCGGGTGAAAACCTGCATGCAGATGAGAAGCGCAGAAACTGAAAAGGCTCCACTACAAAAGCTGGAAATTCATGCCCATGAGTTAAGCATGCTGCAAAGCACAGACGAAAGTTTGCGGCACATTAGAACCGTGGCTCATCAAAGGCGGCCGCCCGTGCAGCGAGGCACAGGGGTCGTGTCTTTCAACACGAGGGAGGGCTTATCTGGCGCAAATACACCGGAGGCAACGGAGTTGTACACGAGCAGGTCGTCGTGCCAGTTCCGCTAAGGGCTGATGTTCTCAAAATGGCGCACGACTCACCGACGGGTAGACATCTCGGGGCCCACAGGACACGCCAACGGATACTGGATGATTTTTATTGGCCGTCGTTATACAAAGACGTGCGGCGCTATTGTGCAGCGTGCGCCACATGCCAGCGCGCGACACCCAGGGGGCGGGTTCGTGAAACTCCCCGCGAACGGAGGCCAGCTATCGAGGAATCGCCCCGGCAGGCGGGGGACAGTAGCAGCCCTGGGGGACGGGTGTCAGTCGACGAGACGCACATGGAGGTGCAGCAAAGGGCAGAAACCAGTCGTCATGGAAAAGTAACATATGCACAGGCGAATCTACTGGAGCCAACAAAACAGGAGGAGACACAAGACCCGCTTCAAGCGAATGGGGACAGGTCCTGGCGGGCATTAGGTCTCTGGGGTGATGCTGTGTGCTTCCCCGGGATGGGACGTATCCTGGCAACAGCTCCATATTCTCCGGCGTCGTTCTGCGTGGAGCAGAAGCAACGCGTCAGGCCGTCTGGATCGGTAGAGAGTTCTGTTTAGGATTGGTGTTAGGACGTATCACGGATTTAGGCGTGAGTGAGTCTGGTTTTTTTTTTCAATTCTCTGTAACTGTTTCGCTAGGTTCTGCGGACAGTTTCTCTTTAGATGTCGCGTAGGTGATTGGTGTATTGTGAGACTGTAGAGGCCTCGCCGTCGTGCATTCAGATTGGTTCTCGTTTTGCACTCGGCTTCGACTTTTTCTTCTTTTCGAGGGGGAATTCTGAGTTTTGACGTAGTGCTAGGCTAGCTAGATGGGCGATGCAGCTCCTGGCGTATCCCATGAGGATAAAAGCCATCGCGGGAGAGGATAATGTAGAGGCTTACTTCTTAAGCAGGTCTCTCTCCCCGCCTGATACCTTTTAGGCGGCCGGTTGCCTTCAACAGTAGAAGGATGAAGATTTCAGTTATGTAGATTAGCGAGGTTTATATTTTTCTTGTCGAGTTTCTTTAGGGTTGTGCCTTAGCCTACGCAGTCGTTCCCGTGTTTTGGGGTTTAGTATTGGTGTTTTGACTGTAATTTTTGACTGTTTTGAATGTTGCTCTTCTGTAATCTTGACACGCGTTGGGTTTTAACTCCGCGTTGCTTTGTCTTTAGGGGGGGGATGTGTCGCGTGTCACGATTTCGGCCCTTCTGTCAGCGCCTGGGGACGCTCCTGTTCAGTAAGGCAGCTCACAGCAGACGACGGTTGGCGGCTTTTTTTTTTTTGTTTTGTACGGTGTGCAGGGGAAAGGTCAAGGCCTTCTCCCTCTGACCGTAGCCGTGTCTTACGTCACGCTCTGGCTACGATACGTGACGTCGGCTTGAGTGCTGTGTGCTGCCGGTGGGAGCTCTGGGGGTGCACTGGTCAGGCCCCTCCCCTCCCTGTCCAAGGTTTTGGCGTGAAAAGCGTTCACGCGCCTTGGCATGGGCTGGGTGTCGTGGGCGCTGACGATTGGTCACAGCCCCTGGGCGACAGGAAGTGACCCCCAGAAAGCAGCGTCCCTCGTGGCAGTTCTGACCTGGGCTCGGTGGAGAGAGGAGCGTGTTGTGTTTGAAAAGGACGGCGGGAGACCGGGCCATTTGGGCAGTGTGGGCTGCGCCGTGTTACCCAGGACGTTTGAACTTCCCTTGGAAAGTGTCCGCGGACTTCCACGGGAGAGTTTCTGCCATTCCCGTTGTGGAGGGCAGCTGACCGTCGGGTACCATCACAAGCCGTTTTGGGTTAGTAGAGTCGATTTTCTTTGAGTTCTACGCGTTTCCAGTCTATGGGGCCCTTAGTTGGGGATTGGAGTGTGAATGGGTTGATCTTTATGTGTTAATGACTGTGTTCACGATTTTTTATTTATTTATTTATTTTTATTTTTTTTATTTTTTTTTTTTTTTTTTTTTTTTTGGAGTGTAAGACTTGTGTCCGGTTAGAATGGCTTTTGTATTGGCCGGGTCGCAGCGCATGTGGCGCGCACCCGTGTTTTATTAAATGGCTTTGTATGCTTTAGGACCGGTGCTGTAACGGTCACATGCTTATACGTGTGCTAGAATATGTGTGTAGAAACTGTGCAGTTGTGGAAGAGCTGCCTGTTTATTGGAGGAACTGTTTTTTTTTTCTACAGGCTTTTATCTGTTCTACTCGTTCTACATGTTCGCCATATTTTGCAACGTCTTCGTATGTCGCATCTTCATCGTATTCGACAGACTCTATGTGTTCTTCGTCGTTGACGTCTCATCCGCCATTGTGTCAACCAGCCACCCTGTACCCACGTCATCTCATCGGCGTGTGAACACGTGACCTCGCTGCGCGGGTGTGCGGCCAGCCTTAGGTGGAGCAGCCAGGGTTAGGACCGGCGAGCAGGGGTTCACGTGACCAACGGCCTACCCACCTCTCGTACCTGGACGCGAGGAGGGAGGGGGGCCAGCTGGAGTAGAAGAAGACTGGTGTTTCCGCTGATTCTTTGAACACTTGAGCAGACATTGACTGTGCTGTGTCGCAGTGCTCTTGGCATTTTTTCTGCTGTATTTGTGTTTTATTTGTAACCTCTTGGCGGGGAGGTAGTCCCCTGTTGTTTTTGTATTTATTTGACGGGTGCTCGTGGGGGTATTTTTTGATCCGTTTTTTCTGTGTGTGTGTGTGGGTGTATGTGTATGCGTGTTTATACTTGTCAGTAAACAGCGTGCTTGTATCGTTTTTCCCGTCTTTGTCGTGGTTTGTGCCGTGCACGGGTTTCGAGAGGTAGTCGTAGACTGCCTCCGGCCGAGTGTCTGTGCGTGTCTGGCCGGCTGTGTGAGCGGCTGTGCGCGTGCTTCTGGCGAGGCTGGGGGTGGAACGCGACAGTCTGAATAACAACTGTAGGGACGGTCTCATTTTCTTCCTCCACCTCCCTTCTGGTCTTTGGAATCACTCTAGTCGTCGCCTCCTTAGCTGATGTTGTTACCATCATGATAATAGTATTGTTTATTGCCTTTAACATCCGTAGTTGTAGACATTAACCTTCAGTGAATTCGGCATTTTTATTACAGGAAAGTATTTTATTTTAGTCTGTGTTTTTGCGTAAGCATTGACAAAAATTGTTAAAAATAGCGGAAAGCTACCTGTCATAACCGGTGAAGAACATTCTGTTTTGAAAACATGAGCTTCTTTGTTTTTGATAATAACTTGTTATTTTCAGAACTGTAGACATGCTATTCACCTGCATCAGAAGCAAATGTGGCATTGACAAGCTGCCCTATTCAATCTTGCAAGATTTTAAGGATAAGTTAAATTTTCTACACACATCATGTGGTAGGTCTCACCTGCTTTGCTTTCAGGCACAGTATTGATGTTTGCTATCACTAAATCTGTCAACAACAAACAACACAAACTTCAAGGACCTACAGTAAATGTCATCATTTTATGATATATCAAGTTATTAATTGTTTCAATAATATATTGCACTCAGGTACACCACAATCCTTACCTAAATGTCGATATTGTGTGCTTGGGTATAATCGTGTTTATAATCGGAGATATCTATATTAATTGCGCGTGTCAGAGCCTACTTGCTTTTAAGGTAAAATTTGAAGATCCGGCTACCTTCTGATCAAAGGAGACATTTATACACACAAAATAAAAATGACATTTTCATGTTGTCCTTTTTAAGTTATGGAACATGCATTTTTAAACATGTTAGCTTACTTCTTGTTAATGCGAACAATCATTGTTGTCCGAGTTTGAATCAGTGTGTCGTTTATAACTCTATTTTGAGGAATAGTTTTAAAACATTTGGTTAGATACCACGAACCAAAACTTATGTGCTTTTCTGTTTTAAAATGTGTTCAACCTTCACTCTGAATAGCTTTGTTTCTATCATTTTGCCAGATCTTACTAAACATTTTGACGAAGCAAGCAATCAGTCTCCAGCTACTCAGTTAATTACACAGATGACAGGTAAGAAATACAGAGGTTGTAAACTGTTATTATCGATATCACTTGTAGCCCTATGTGAACACCTTAGTTGTAACTTTGATTGTAAGCATCTTTCATTAATTTGTGATTATTTTCAAAACGGCTTGTTATAAAAGTTTCCCACTCCAGCAGAAAATTATAGCTATAGAGTGCCTTTTAACATTAGTTAGCTAATTTAGGTGAAAATTTTTTTTATTTAATAAATAAACCATCTACTTTAGCATAATTTACAAAGGTTGTACAACTATTAAAATCATCAACTTTCTCTCTTCTACAGTTGTATTTTATCTAAAATGTCAATGTTTAATGTATTTAACCGACATGTAAACTATGTTTCATCATTTTGACAGATTTTGTGAACCACCTGACAAGTACTCAGTCGACAGTTGCTCGGAGATCTACACAAATGACAGGTGAGTAAGTAAAAACACTTTCCAGAATGACAGCAGACACCTATGTAACTATCCTCTGCTAATTCTCTTCAGATTCTTTATTGCTCTGGCTATTTATACGCACTAAAGTGCAAATCTCTTTAACTACAGTTAAACGAAATAATTCTGCTTGACGGTTACAAAATATGCCCCTCTTAAGCGAAGTGTTAAACATCCATTATCTTATTTAGAGACCCACATCAATGTGTATAATATATATATCCTTAAATTCGGGACACGGGCTAAGAGAGACAACTCCATTACTTGAAATAGAAATACATGATAGCCTCCCCTGTCATTTTGTCGTCTCTACTGCTGTCTGCTTGAAAGCTGTGCAGCGTAAAACACACGAAACTACTATTAAATCCTTTACTGCATTAAATTTAAATGCCATCGTGTTCTCTTTACTGCATTAAATTTAAATGCCATCGTGTTCTCTCTATGATAAGTAGCTAGTTTGTACACTTTCTTATTTACAAATTTGTAAAGAAAACTAACTGGGGTATGTTTATTTCAACACATGTTAATGGTTTCTGACAACAGACACGCTGGACAGTCTCAGAAGTTCAGCTACGACCAAAACAGTTACTTCTTCATATGCAGGGATGGGGAGTAGCTGTAGCCTAGCTACAGCTACTGTAGCCGGCTACAAATTTGGTAGCTTGTAGCTTAGCCGGCTACAAATTTAAAAAAAGTAGCTTGTAGCCGTAGCTACATTTTAGAAAGTAGCTGTAGCTTGGCTACATGTTGGCTACTTTCACGACCATTTGTCGATAGCGTGTCAGCAAGACGACGACAGCCACTGCTCTCACTGCTCGGTGTTGTGACAGCCAGACACCCACGTGTCTCGCACGCTCAGTAACCGCAAGTACTGTGTCGTCCATGTGGCGGGAGCGATTTGAAAAACGAAGATGGACGTACCCATCAATTTCCAGCCTTATTTGAAATTTTTTACATTTTGCGAAGCCACAAAATGTGGGTATAGTTTCAAATGCAAGAATGGGTGCGGCAGCACGAACAAGTACTCAACGAACAAGACGTCGGCGTTTAATTTGAGAACTCACTTGCAGGTAAGTTCGTTGAGATTTTCATTGATGTTCATTCTTTATGTTCTTGCTTTTCTGCTTTTGGAATAGAGGAGTGTACATGTTGTAAAGATTGTGGAAAGGTAAGGGGTTGCATCAACGTGATTACCGCAGGGGCGACGACTGATCAAACTGCTGTCTTTACCGTTTCTGTACTATCTATTTAGTCTTTGTCATAAAGTGTGTGTGTGTGTGTGTGTGTGTTTTGGTTTGTTTGTATGAAAAGAGCATGGAGGACGTTTGAACAGTATGGTGGCTTGAAGGATTTTATATTTAATGCTAGTAATTTAATATGACAATTAGCTTAGTAGAAACTTGCTGTGATTGCGAATGGACTTCTAAAATTTTGTTTTATTTTCATGTGTTTATTTTAGAGGAAACATCCACTGCTTGCCAGGCAGTTGACTCAAGACTTGGAAACGTCACGAAAGCGGAAAAGGGAAGACGACGACCAACCCTCCGTCTCGAAGCTCTTCAAAGTGGAACACGAGAGTACCGTCAGCAAAGCAGACGTCAATTCCGCCGTCCTTCATTTCCTGTTGGAATGCAACCTGTCCTTCTTCATGCTGGAGAATTTAAGTTCGTGTCCAGACTCACTGGCCAGGAAACCCAGTTAATGAGCAGGAAAACGGCGAACCAAATGTTGGAGGTAAGTTTTACTATTTTTTTTTCTTCCTTTTTTGTTTGTTTTACTAGTTTTATTTTAAGTAGGGTGATGTATCCACAATTAATATCTTTTGTTCTTGGTCACAGAACTCAAATTTCATGTGCTAAAAATTGCATTGTGCATTGTGTTGCAGGAAAAGATGGCTGAGCTGAAGAAGAAAATTATCGTGAACTGGAGAATGTGAGCATGTATGCATCAACTGCAGATTGCTGGACTGCTCATCGAAGGCAAGTTTTTTTAAATTTTTTAATTCAATGTTTAATTTCAGTTGGTATTTGTTTTTCATCTATAAGAATATTTTGATGCCAATGTAAATTAGGGTTAAGTTTTAATGTTACTTTTCCTTTCTTGTGTTTCAGGTCATTCTTGGAGTTACCTGCCATTTTTTTTTTGGAAGGCTATGAAAGAAAATCCTTTGCATTGGCCTGCAAAAAGAGTGAAAGGTTCGCACACCCATGATGTCCTAGCCACGCAGCTCAACTCCATCCTGAGAGAGTACAAGATCCAGAACAAAGTTGTTCGCATTGTGACGGACAACGCATCAAACTTCGTGAAAGCTTTCAGGTGTGTACATGTATTATGATGATTATGTACGTTACTGTACTGCTGTATATATCTAGATGAGCAAGCAGGCTGCGGGCGAGGTACTATCCAATGTGAAGATTCTTATGTTACACTTTATTTTTATTTTTAAACAAAAGTAGTTGTTCTATGTGGCCAAGTGCACTTCAGATTATTTAATGATTTCCGTTGCATTTTGTTTTCCAGGGTGTTTGGTTCAGGATCAGTCACCAGAAGACGCGAGACATGTGATGAGGAAGAGGAGAACATCACTTCTGTGGAGTTCCTGCCAGGGGAATAACATCTGTTGTACTGCCCCTCACCAGCGTTGTGCAGCCCACACGCTTAACCTGGTCGCAAGCAAGGACAGTGAGGCTGCCTTTCAGGACGGTGCATTCCGAACTGCCAGCAGATCCCTGTTTGCAAAAGCTCAAGCTGTCTGGAATAAGCAGTCCAGAGCTGAGTCTGCTGCAGGTAATTCATTTGTTTACTTACAAAATTGTTTCACTTCCCCCTCCCCCTCCCCCTCCCCCTCCCACCCACCCCAGTCTTTTTTAAAATTAATTTTGTATGTTTTGAGTGTGTGTGTTTGTAATGTGTGTTTATTTATTTATTTTTTTTATATGTCCAACAGAGAGCATTCAAGAGGCTACGGGACGGCAGATGATCATTCCAAACCAAACCCGCTGGAATTCTACGTATGATGCCGTCCAATGCCTTCAAGACCTCACGGCTGAGCAGCTGTCCAAGTTAGCAGATGCCCTTGGCCTCCCAAGGTTTACCCCCAGAGACCAGCTCTTCATGAAAGAGTTTGTTATGGTAAGTTTTTTTTATGTATTATTGCAAAATTTTTCATTGAGCTAAGCTATACCATTTTTCAAATTATTCCCCTTGGTTCAGGGTTAGATGTCAACACACACAGGTATGTGGTTGCTTCCCTTTTTTCCCCCTTTGAAAATGGGGTTCAACATTTGGTTGTTATTTGTTTGTTGCAGGTGATGGGGCCTCTTGCCAGATGCCTCGACTACTTGCAGGGCGAGAAGTGCGTGGGCTTGGGACACCTCCTGCCTCAGCTCAACACCCTCAAGATCCGCATCAAGCAACAGAAGTCCAAGCTAGAAATCTGTGGTCCCTGGCTGACTGCTGTCCTGAATGGATGGGATGGAGACCAGATTTGCTGATGCCTATAATGACCAAGAACCCTGCTTGCAACTGTGTCGAACCCAAGGTGAGGGAGAGTTTTCGTTATTTTCAATGTATTTTTTCTTCATTTATAAGCTACTCTGTGTCACTGCTTTTTTGAGAATGAGAAGAATGTGAAGCGCTTAGAGCTCAGATTAAACGAGAATAAGCGCTATAACAAATATCCGTAAATAAATTAAAAAATAAACTTTTGGTTGGGGGGGGGAGGGGGATGTTGATTAAAAAAAACAAAACATGATATTCACTGTCACTGGTCTTTTGACACTTGCGTTACAAATCAAAATAAGTACATAAAAACCAGTACATTTTATAAAATTAATTAAAAAACAATAAGAAAAATTTTTTAACCAAATTAACAAAGAATTAATTATTGTGCATATTATTGTTTTCAGGTGCAAGTTGATGTGGACTGGGGACCAAACCCTGCGTGAGAAATGCAGATCCCTCTTGACTGCAGAGGCAGCATTGATCAACACGCCAGTCCAATCCCCAACCAAGTGCACAGACGAACAGGCAGACTTCATCATTTATGAAGAAGTTACCGGCACCCTGAGACAACTACCTTCCTGATGTCTGGATTGTCACAGAATGTCAGTGAACTGGACAAATATCCCACGGTCAAACAAATTTATTTGCGCACCAACACCCTCTTGCCAAGCAGTGCTGCGGTTGAGAGATTGTTCAGTCTAGAGGACTTATCATGGACAAAAGCTGCGCACAAGGGTGACAGACAGCAACTTCGAGGCCAAAGTTTCTGGTCAAATTCAATTCTATGAAGGACTAAAAGAATGTAGATTTGTTTTAAGGTTACCGGTACACTCCAAAAATTTAAAATCCATATTTTAATATCTTTAAGGGTTTTTAAATATAGAGTAACAAAATAACATAAATATAGCACTTTTAAAAACTGTTTTTGAGTACCTAAAGTGAAAATTGTGACTTTAATCAACGATTTTGTTTCAAAACGTACAAGCATTTTAAAAACAAATTTACACATACCATGAGTCATATACCAAACGTTTGAGTTTTTTGTAAACTAGAGGCACTGATAAGAAAAACTGATGCATTAGGCGTTTTGATATCTCAAGATTTCTAGGAGATATAAAAAATCAGACATGGGTAACCCCCCGACTCAGTGTGAATGTGGCAATTAAATATTTAGAATATTTAGAAAAATGTTAATTTATCAAAAGTAATGTTTATATCATATTCTCAAATGCATCACTTTGTTAGCTTATGCATTCCTAAACAAAATTGCAAAATTGTACTGCTGTAGCACAAGCCAATCTTGAGAAATATGTTTTTTATATTTATGACTGGATGTCAAAAACGACAAAACAGAGAAATTCAAGCTTAAAGATTTAAAATAAAATATATCTTGTATCAAAATCATTTTTGAAAAATATATTTCAGTGTTTATATGCTACATTTGACATCCTACTATATAATTAAAGTCTATTCTAGTATGCCAATACTATACTTTTCACCCTATCAGCTTTTTGGAAACAATTAGTTTGTGTTCTTTTCTTGTTTTCAGTGTCAGTGTTAGAAAAAAAAATGCCTTATGATCTGCTTGCCTAAATTAGATTAAGCAGTGTTTTACTTATATTCCATGCAAACTCATTTTATTTCAATGGTCTGTTGTTCATTGTCACAGTATTGATAAGAGGTTGACATTTTTTCATCACCACATAACCTAACTTATTGAAAATTCACCAGGTACCTGATACTTAAGCATCTGTTTAGTTTTTCATTTCTAAGTAATAGGGAACAAATAGTTATAGAAAACAAATGTTTATCGGAAAACTTATATAATTTCTTTTGTCACTAAAAACAGGATGAGGAAAAAGATCCAGAAATGTTTAATATAATCGTAAAATACGTGTACTTATTGTGTGAAAAAGGCCGGGGGAGGAAGGGGGCAAGGAATGAATGAAAGCATTTATGGATTCACTAAATAAAATTGTCGGTTATATATCGCAGTTCTCCGTTTCATTATTATAATAAAAACTTTGTAAAGCAGTAATAGTGTTTTGTGTGTATGTTTGATGTTGTGTATTTGCTACAGCCAGCTGGCTACAGCTAACTTGTTATAACATCACGCTTTTAAAAGTAGCCAAAAGAAGCTGGCTACATTTTAAAAGTAGCCCAAAGTAGCTGGCTACTTTTTGCAAAATTGTAGCTGTAGTGTAGCCGGCTACATTTTGAAAAAAGTAGCTGTAGCCTAGCCGGCTACAAATTAAAAGTAGCTTGCCCATCCCTGTTCATATTCAAGAATAATACATGGTAAGGGATTTTGGCAATCTTCTCATTCTGTCACCTTTTATTATTTCTTATAAAGCATGTATTCTTCGCTGCCTGCTGTGCCGGGCAAGCTTCCAAGTTACTGACATCAACAAACCAGTAGCTTACAAACATCTTTATTCTCTGCGGTTAAGTGCACTTACCATAATTATGGTTAAAGACACTTTCCTCATAAAGCAGATGTTGAAAGACAGATTAAGTCAAACTTAGTTAAACTGTTCTCTGTCAAATCGCTTCTTGTTTTTGCATTTGAACCAGTCTCTGACACTAGAGATCATAACACCGAAGTTGACGAGCTGAAAATGTAATAAACGTTAAATGTTACAACAGCATAAAATGTTTTGAATAAGTGATATATCACCTGCTTTGCACAATTAAGTAAGCATTTCTGTTTCTTACACTTGGTAATCTTTAACTGACATGTATTTGAAATTTAAAGTACAATATCAGACCTTTTTTTTAATTTTTACATCTTCTGTCATTTTGTCAATTTGTACTGTTTTGATAATTAGATTTTTTTAAGCTTTTTTCTGCTGAGTCACTGAGTAATCTTTTCTTTTTCAGATACCACAAAGAATAATCGGGCTGGCATACAACAATTTTCTGTTCTTACTTTCATTGTCGGCTTCTTTGTGGCAGTATTGCTATGAGGTGCAAGTGCATTTGGTGTTTGTGACATAAAATCCAAATATCTTTTAGTGTCAAAGCCAAAGGCCAGTCGTCAAGGGCTTACCATGATACAGCATTTGGAGAATAAAGACAATACTAACAGAAAATTCTGTTTTCACGGTCAGCTCATCACACGGCTCTCGGCCACCCGTATACTGCTAAGGGCTCGTCTGCATGATATTATAAACAAATACATGTATATCCCTGCTTTATAATATGAAATCAAGGTGGATACATGGATGTATTTGCCTTGCTACAAATATTTTGAACTTTGTGTTTCTCACCCTGTGTTCATCGTATCTTGAGATTACTCAGGTTTTGTGTTAAAATCCAATGTTCCAATGAAGTTCACGAATTGCCCTTTCGTTATTCTGATTTACATTTTGTTACATTCATTTGAGGTATTTACTAAATTATTTGGTTTCATGTTGTTGCGTTTGGTTTATGCACTACGGGAGATCACATAGCCGAGTTGTTAGAACATTGGTATACGCACCCGTATGTGTGCTGATTCAATACCCGTATGACGTGTTGAACCTTCCCCAGTCGACCCAGCTGTGCGAAAAGGGTTCCTGAAGTTATGCAGTGAATTTAAAGCCTTGTGGCGTCAAGTCAACATCTAATACATATTTATACATATTGTGATGTGTCTGTCACCCAATGCAGCTCATGTAACTTGTAAGTGACAGCCACGTACTCATGCACACAACTACGAGTACACACGCAGATAGGTTGAACAATAGATAAATAGATATACTGTGCGTTTTCGGCAATGCCTTAAATCTTACTAATGGAAAAGGTTGAATCCTCTCGCCAACCCGAAAGGAGAATCCTAGCATTCGAGAGAAATTGCCTGAGTTTTCTCAGAATTTCATACAGAGAACATAAGACAAATGACTTTGTACGAAACACCGGGCTGCCACACTTGTAGGACACCATGGAGTTACTCGAAAGGTCAAGCTACGTAAGCCGGTCTGATTAGGTCATGTGACCTGGTACTACATCTTGTCAAAGACTGTCCTTCAAGGTAACTGGGAAGTATTCGATGCTGTCTAGGGGAAGGATGTTTTATGAAAGTCAAACACTGCACTGGTCGTCCTGTGCAGGATCTGCTCACTATCGCCCGGGATAAGCGTGTACAACGAGTTATCATCTGCCAAGTCTGTCCCTGTGTTCCACCAGGTACTTGTCAAGGGACGAATAGTGATGATTATTGTAAATGCTGCCGGGTGGTGTAAATAAAAGTGTTTTGAAGCTACGTCATCCTAAGCGTAACTGCTTTGATAAGAAGAAACTTTAATCAAAGGAAGAGAAGACTGCAGGTTAATACAATACCAGAAGAACTGTTGAGCAGATCTTTAACAGCCGAGTACTCATAGAAAAATACCTCTAGCACGGTAAAGACGTACATAACATTAGAGACTTATATACTTTTATACACACTTATACACACTATCTATTTATATATATAATAATACACACATATAACATGGTTATTTATGTTTTGCTCATTCTTTGATATACATTACTGCTCATTGTTGTGCATTTAAATGTCACCTTTCTAGGTAACACGTCTGTTAATTTTCATCATAATTATAAAAATGAAATCAGTTTTCTGTTTCAAGATTAACATTAAGGGTAGATGGGTGTTAAATCCAGACAGTGAAATACAATCTTTAAAGATACATTGCAATTAAAAGAGAGAGGTTCCTTACAGCTGGCAGTAAAACAAGGACTTGTTTGATTTACTAAATAATGAATAGATTTCTGCCCCTTACCTTTCATACCCCTTTCTCTCTAGCTTCCTTTTTTTCTATCTTTCTCTCTTTGTGCGTGCGTGCGAACTTCAGCAGATTTAGGTCACAACCCCAATTCTCCCATACAAAGGCCAGATATTGGAACATCGCTGTCTAGTTTCAAAATTTAAATTTTATCTTCATTGACATACTTTTTTGGAGTTGTACTCGTATTGTTCATGTTGACTTTTATTGAAAGTAGAAAGCAGTATTCGAAGCGAAATTTTGAAGGTGTGGCTGTCATGGGGTTGTCGCACAGCCAAGGTTTATGAAATGTATTCGTGTAACGTAGTCGTCAGCTTTGACTTCAAAACTTTCTTTTAAATAAAGAGACTATTTAAGACTCATATATAATGGGAATAAAAGAGAAAATGTTGATACTTGAAAATCTGCTGTGATTTTTACTTGGTTCTAATAAGTTTTAAAATATGCAATATTTAATTACAAATATAAAGATTTCTACAAACGTGAGGTCAAGTCCAAACCATGTGTAATCGTATTAAAGGTATATTAACGGTGGTAATAAGGCTGTGGTGTGCTGTGTGACGTCAGCGAAGGAGAAGAAGTGTCTGTCATTGCTAGGTTTCGAACTCAAGTGATTTGTGGTCTGTCGCTAGTAGGATTAGTGATATATATTAGTGATAACAATCAAGATTGCTATGAGCAATGTCCAATCATATCATTGCTTCAGCTCATTGGGTCGAATTCACGTCCTAGGAGGACGAGACTTTGTGGAATCAAACGAAAGAGTCCCGTGTAATTTCTTTTTTCAAACACAACATCCTATAAAACAGTTAACTTTTTCCCACATCAACAGACACGAAAATAGACGAGATTCAAACTCATCATACTTTCTTCATCTCTTTCTTTCAAAGTGTTTCTATCAGACAGGTAAAAAGCAAAACATTTTCAGTAAACACTTGAGTTTTGTCACCTAGCTACACTTTCGTTCAACGTCAATTTTTGTCAAATGCCGTGAGAATATATTAAAGGTGTTTATTTTTGTAATTGTCCTTTCGTTATGATCATAAGAGTTGAAATTCTTACTAAATTTAACAGACAAACGAGTATCACCAAAGGGATTGTTTATTTCTGTGACTGAGAGTGCTCAAGTGAGTGAAATGTGCGACTCTTTCTGTCATGAAGTCACTGAAAATGTAAATCTGTTATGAATATCCAGTTTAGGTGTAAATATCATTCTGCTTTGTGCTACCACAGTAGTGTTATTGTGCATGAGATAAGATCTTTAACCAGATTCCTATACAGTGAACATGTACTTCAGATCGTCTCTGGAAAGTAATGTTACTAATCGGGTTTTGTTTTGCTGTTTCCTACCAAAGACAGTAAACTAACCCTTGATACCACACCTTCCCCTCTTATCACCTTTTCCTGTTTACTCAAACAGCAGTGCACTTTCTTTCTAACTCCTTTATCGGTCTTACTAATCCGTATTTTTCGTGCATGAAATTTGCAAAGTTCATGGACGGTGAGAGCAGAACAACCAGTCAAGTTGTCAGGACCTTGTGAGTGTTTGTTTGAGATAAATCTTTCAGGTCTCTTCCTGTGTCTAAGTGGTGCCGACGCCCTTTTTTATTTTTATTAATACATTTAAACAACTAACGACTAAACCTTTATCGCACTGTAGGGAAGCTGAAAGATATGGTCTCAAAATACATTTTAATGATGGTAACTTACGTGATCAGTCACAATTGTCTGAGGAAAATGAAATTTAAAAGTTGTTTAAGTGCCTTTTCCCTATCAGAACCCTGCCATATAATACCATCCGACATAGCCCGAAGTCTGTATGTTTAGTCTGTGTAATTACTTTTCGAATAGCAGCCAAACAAATTGCCTACAGAGGTTTAGGAAACAAATCTGGTCGTTGATTGCACCTCCAATTGGAGGTTCAGATACTGAGGATATTAAATAAAGATTCTTATTTAAAAAAAAGAATTACCAGCATTTTTAATTCCTATTAATTTTCGAATCATCCATATTCAGAACAGCTAATACTCGGAAGATTAATTGTAGACTATTTCGTGAAAGAGGACACTTCAGACAACTTCGCAAATAACTTTGATGAATCTGCGTGTGAAGAACAATGGACTAAAAAAGAATGAATGTCAACAGAATTCTGAGAAAATGATTATTTCATGAATTCTGGATTTTACAAAAATTATATTGATAAATGTCAATCTAAAATTTTATTTATAACTTGAAACCTAAGCGATGAAAATTTCCACTTTTCCATTGGGGGTGGGGGGCTGCTTTAACTATGGTTCAGTTAAACATTTCCGTTGGAGTTTCAAAAAGACTGCGACACAGTCTTTGAAACGTGTAAAACCATTGTCCCAAGACCTTATCGGAAATCAGGCAACTATGACAGAGATTTCACAGCAACAGGTTTTGACACTCAAGTGACGGCACTGTTTCTATATTTAGTGACCTCGGTCCTCCGGTCGGCGGAAGTCCCCACAGCGCAAAGATATCAACTCACAATCCTGTCCTCTTGAGCCTTAGAAATATTATCTTGCACTAACTTGTACCTAATAATTTAAAAGAAAATACCCCCCACTACACCAGTATCCCCACTGCGTATTACGTGCAACTCAACAAGTAGCGCAGGTATTTGTGAACCGTTTGTGAACTGTAACGGTCACTCAGTTTGAATATCCCTCGACAGGTATTCCGTGCTATAAAATTATCAGACTAGAAAAGTAGAGGGTGAGTTTAACAGATTATAGAATTAGTATTATACAAAATTGTAAAATGTATTTCCCCGTATTTATGTGACTTTGTTGTGCTCCATACGAAAGACTACTAATAAACCGACAGTAAACCGTTTTATTTTATTAAAAGAGTTCTGAAGTACAAATATTTATTCTTTTACTAATTACAAGCTTTTTACTATAACACTGGTTTTTAATGCTGGCAGGAAGTGAAAATACACAGTCTTTGATTAAAAACCTTTTTTCATCAAGCTTTGTAATTTCCTGAATAACCTTAATGATGATTGATGATTTCATTTTTATTAAACATTAGTGATTTATCTTTTATAACTCATAGCTGAATAAAGAAGCCGGCGAGTGATGTTAGAGTAAAGGAATCAAAGGTCCAAGGCTCTGTAAGCAGTGAGCAGCAGTGCACCCAGCACGGTGAAGAGACTGCCAGAGACAGTGGCAGAGCCCGAGAGGTCTGCAAGTGAATCAAGCAGCAGTCATTATTACCTTCATACAATCGCCAGGACTAGGATTTAATATCCACATTTCTGGTTAGAACTTTTCTATAAAGCTGAAATCAGTGAAAGTTTTTGCCATTAACCGCAATAAAACAAGTGAATATATCTTATCTGTATCATTTTCCTTTATCACCAAACCTGATGGAGGCAAAATATTGGAAAGAAAACGCTAAAGAGAAAAAGAACTTTAAAGTCGAGTGAGTTCTGTTGCTACACAATGAGTACTCGTGTATATCTCTATAGAACTGCTACAGTAAAATTAACAGAATAGAAGCGACAGTTGGTCGGGTCCGCTGAGTCTAGTCGAGTCTGGTTTATCCAGTCATTCTTTAGGTATATTAAGTGTTACAGATTGGGTTAATCTTTTTAAGATGAACTGAAGCTGCTTACCACAGGAAGTCCCAATGTCTTTTTGGAATTCCTGTATCATTTCTGCCACATCAAAGCCACATGACCTGTAGCAGTTTACTTGAATCTGCGCAGCTCTGCAAGCACATAGGAAAAATAAGTTGGATCGTCTGTTTAACTGCTAGAAGGCATTAAAACAACGGATACAACATTGCATCTTTGCGTGAAAAAACTATTAAAACGTTGAATAGCCATCATCACATTTTTTTAAAAGTTTGATTTTCGTAAAGGATACAGTGGAACCTCGGTTAACGAACTTAATCCGTTCTGGAAAGCTGTTCGTTATCCGAAATGTTCGTTATCCGAAGCAATTTTTTCCATAAGAAATAAAGGAAATAGATTTAATTGGTTCCCAGCCCCTGTTGACTCGCTAATATTTGAAAGTTACAGGCTATATAGGTATTTGTAATGAGAACAGTTATAATGCAATAGAAATGGAGTTAAATAAACATAAAAACATTAACGAAAGCATTAAAACATCAGAAAACTTGCTGTTTTGAAGGCGTGGGTGGAAGCAGGTGTGGGGAGGAAGGGGTGGAATTACTGCTTTGATTCCCCCTCCATGAGCACACGTGACATTATAAAATCGGGGGGACTTCCCTTTTCTGTCGCTTTGAGGTTAAAGGAAAAAACTTGTGCAGTGTCTGTTGCTTCTGCCTTTTGTAAAACTCTTCGGTAATACGACATCACATATCCGACAGACGCATGCCACCTTCATACTTTGAAATCATTTCCTTTTTCAATTCATTTGTTGGCCGCTTCCATGTCATTACCTCACTACTATTAATTGCTCTTAATCTTCTTTGGAGCCATGATTGAGGATTATCTTATTAAAATAAAGCACAACAATCACTAAATAAGAAGAATACGCACAGATAAGGAACAACCGATCGTAACTGTCTCGAGCACAAAAGATGACATGCTGGTCGGTCACGTGTGGTTCACGTGGCTGTTCGTTATCCGAAATTTTGTTCGCTATCCGAGACAAACTTTTAACGAAATTTTTGTTCGTTAACCGAAATATTCGCTATCCGAGGCGTTCGCTAACCGAGGTTCCACTGTATTTAATTCTGAAATGTTGTGCATACTAATGTCACTTAGTTGATCCCATTGTAGCGAACATGATTGCCACATTCACAAAAGAGTTAGAATCCAGCTTACCCTATTACCTTTTGAAGACATGACTCATCTAGAACAAGTGATTTTGTTTCTTAATTTGCAGCAGAATAAAAAGAAACAAACTAGGTGACAGAAGAAGCCTGAAACATAAACCTCAAAGAAAGAGAGAGAGACAGAAGGGATTAGCCATTTATACTTTAAGAAAGTGCGCTTACATGAGATGAAAAAGTTACCGTTGATGTTTTAGCCGACCAATCGCTTGCGCAGTGAAGGACGTACAAAAGTTACTTTAGAGGAAAAGGCTCTAGGATGGTCAAGGACACCGATGTCCTCAATACAACCCAGGGACCGACCCTATAGGGTCTATAGAGTTAACGACCCAGACCAGGAGGTTCGTGAGCGGTGTTTACCCGTCAGTTAAATGCTTATTCAGCGTTCTATATTTCTCATTTAGTTATTCCCTATAGCACGAAGAAAACAATGTTGTAATTTGTATCTTTATCATATATTTTCAGGCTATTTTCATTCCATATTGTTCGAAAGGGGCGATTGTTACTTTGAACATAATTGTTCCTTTAAAAAAAGCTACTTGTTTTCAAGTTTAGTGTTCAAGTAGTGTTTGATTTATTTTATTTTTTGCCTTTAAACTTATCTACATCAATACATTCTAAGTGGCTCAACAAAATTTAAATGACTGAGGATATAGAGCAATGGTGTCACTCATACGTGGACATTGTGATACATTATATAATACTTTTAGATATATTTTAGATAATATTATATTATATGCTCTAATTACATAACTATATAGCTGTGAAGTTTGGGGCTATGGTTATTGGGACGTTACTACAAAATTAGAATTATGCAATAATAAATGTTTACGACTAAATAGTGAACACATTCAGCTTCTGATATAGGTGTTTGTACTGATAAAAAATTCAGTTGATAAGACTTATTTTTGATAGTTTTATAAATAATATCAATGTTTTAATACATGTTAATGGTAATAACATCTTTAACATTATTATCCATTCTTTTACATTTCGTAATTTTATTATGGTTTTTTGCATAGCACTTTATTTATTCTAGCTATTGTATGCACGTTCATTTATGATTTATGTGTTCAAATAGTATGTGGAAACTGCTTTTTGTGTGTATAATGTCACTTGCCCCATACACCTCGAAGGACGAATAAATAAAATTAATGTCTAATGGCCAGTTTCTGGGTTGAAACATCAACAAACTATACAAAACCCTCTTCTTGCAATACTGTCTTCAGTGTGAGGGTGTCCCTGTCAAACCAATCTTCAAAATAAAAGTTAAAGTTACTAATAGCTAAGACAATACTATGCAGATCTGAATGCAGAAACAAATTCGAGATTTTTTCCCAAGAAGATGGGGAAGGACAGTTTAATGAATCTGTTTGGAAATGGCCTATAAAGGAAGACGAAATACACATGGGCGTTGTCACCAGGCAGAAGGATGAAAACAGGAAAAAATTGTTCTTTGATAAAGAGAGGGGCTTAAACGACGCAGAGGTGGCAGAAACGTTTTTTCAAGACAAAATCAATTCCACTACTAGAAGAGTTTGTTCGACTGTATGCACCTCATCGCCCTGAGGGTACAGCAAGGTCTGAATCATGAAATCGTTGTCCATGAGTAATTCATGATGATCTCACCAGTATTCCGACGATACGACTGAGCATTCAAGGCCGAACTTAATTATACTGAGCTTCAATGATATGAAGGAGCTATAATGTTATTTTTTGGCATTACATGCCATAGCCCTTTGTGCTAGACTCTGTCGTGGGCCAGTCAGTGCCGCAGAGTTTTAACTCCCTTTTAGTTCACAACAGTAAAAGAATAAATGAAGAGTGGATGCTAGCCAACTGCGTTAGAACCTGTTGGAATAAGTGAGAACTTGAAGAGACTTTTTAAGTTCTTAGTTTATGAGTAGCAAGAGAGAGAGAGAATGAGCGAGAATGGTCGAACTGTATATTTATGACGTCATACTTTTTCTTATGTTGTAAATATGCAACAGTACAGATATAATAAGCATTAATTATTCTGATGTGAGTACAATGTTGCAGAAGGTCAGTTGATTTTGATTTGCATACGACGCGGCACAAGGATAGTGGTCTGGCTTATAGGATTGTATCTACTTATCAGTAAAGCTAAATTTTCTTTGTTCTGTGTTATTAACTTCCCTAGGAAAGTAAAGAATGTGCAATTTTACGGCTTGAGTGAACTGCGAGATGCGTCCGTGCACGTGACACTGCCAAACGCCTTTGTAAAGTCTGTAAACTTGTGCTAGAGGTCCCATTGATGATGAGGATGAGACAATTGTGTTTCTGGTTGATTTGTTGTGACATTAAATTTTGCCTACCAGGTGGAAATGATATTATATTATTATAATAATCGAAAACGACACACATAATCCCCGTTGCAAGTTACTGTGAATTTTGGACCTTATCTTATTTTCTTACTTGCATTCTGTGGACGGGTACCCTGAACTTGGTGACCCGAAGTCGGGTTTACACTTCTCTATGCAGGAAATATCTGCTCCATTTGTCAAGTTCAAGAAGGAAGCTACAGTTTAGTAGAAAAATGCATGGCCGAGCATATTAAAATGTATACTTTAAAAGGTAAGTGGAAACGTAACACACAATATCTACATGCATGCACACAGTAAGGAAATCCTGGAGTGATCTAATCTTAGAAAATTCACATTTGGTCACACAAACTTATTTATGATATGTAATCAAAAGACTTTAAAAAATACATGGGTAATAACATTTATTTAAGAAATTAAAGTACAAAACTACCGTTGACAAATTAAACATGTAAAAATAAGTTGCTTAGATGCATAATATAGGTAAATCGTAACAAACTTCAAGCATAGTATTAAACCATGTGAAGTTTAAGTGCACTAATTTCGTGTAAACTCACCACAAAGAAACAGGACGGTCAGAAAGTACTTCATGATGATAAAACTAAAGACAGCTTTGAGAAATATTCGATAACCAAAATGTCTGTATTGAATTATCTAAAGTTCTAAACTTTCTTCAAGAGACACTGACAAAAAGAACGATTGCTATCATTTTATATTTTTCTCCATTGCCATGAGTCAGACCCAGCAGGCCTCACTTTACACTCCGATGGCTTTGATTGGCTGCCCCCGATAACCCCGGGAGGGTCGCAGCCATACGTTGAAACAAGATGTAAACATTGTTTTGTTTTCTTAACTTCGTTCTTGAGTCGCGTGCCGCGATTAACTATATTACCATTTTATTGTGTTATACTCGACTGATGTCTGCAATAATGGCATCAGAGGAAAACACAAAAAGTGCATGAACAAGCTGAAGCAAAAAAAAAAAACTAAGTTCTTCACAAATATTTAAACATTCCTATCACGTTCATAGTGCTCTATCATTGACATTTTACAACCTTTTCATATTAGTCGTTTATTTTCTTTCTTCTAGTTTTTACCTTTTTTCCTTCCTTTCCTTTCCGTGTGACAAACAAGAGGACGGTGTGAACACAAAGTGTGTCAACACGAAAGGGGATTACGAATATTTGTTTTAGATAAAATCTCCTTGCTCACTTGCTGTGCCTATACAATCTCGATGGCATTTTGGTTTCTAAACATACTTTTAAGCAAAGAATGAAGATGTGTGTATGATAATACAGGGTGACAAACAGATTCATGAAATTCATCAACAATGCTCATAACTCCAATCTTGTGTATTTAAATAGGTACTGCTGTATTTTAAACTGAATCATATGACATAAGCAGCCGCTCAAAAAACCGAAAATATTCTGAAAAAAGATTTTTTTTGCAGCCAGCAGTCGGTTTGAAATGGTCTGTAAGTACTAGACACTCACCAACATGGAGAATGCTACAATATTGCACTAAACATGAATGTAGGATTAAAATGAAATAATTCACCTGGGAAAACGAGAGCAAGTCAGATTAAAGCACAACGGACGATTATTTCATGAATACTGTACTAAAAAAAAAACCTGACATTTGTAACTTTCAGACTAAAAGTTATGTTTGTAACTTATAACCTAAACGGATTTCTTATATTGAGGAAATATTTCCCATTTTTTTATTTAGGTCCAATTAAACACAATTAGATATGATTATTTAAATCTTCTCTTCAATATAAAATAAGCTGAACATGGTCTTTAAAAGATTTCTCCAAACGTTTATCGAAAATCCCTTGTAAGACACACAGCTATGACACAAATCTCACAGCAGCAGATCTTGTTACAAGAGGGAAATGTTTGTTTGTTTAGTGTTTAGTGAGCCCAGTCTTCCTGTTGGCTGAAGCCTTCACAACGAAGATATCCAACCACATTCCTGTACTGTTGACCTCCTTTTGGTTATGGTGATTTACCCAGTCTTGAAAATACTGTAATATCTTGCAATGACCTCTACCCAATCATTCGAGAAAAAAAATGCTAGAAACTACATCTGTGTACTGCGTGCGACTATGTGCTAGTCAGTCGGTAAGTTACGGTAACTCACTCAAAAGGTACCTTAATGCTGCTTGGCGGTTACAAGATATGTCTTTCTCAAGCAAAATGTTAAACTGCCATTCTCTTCGCCTTTCTTTTTTTCCTTTCTACATTTAAGTGCATAAAATTAATCAAGTTTGTGACATTTGCTAAGAAAGACAACTCCATCCCTTCACATGGAAATGAATGATAGCCTCCCCTGTTTACCTGCTTGCAGGGATTTGTTATCTTTACAGATGTGTGCTTGCAATCTGTAAAGTGTAAGATACTGAGTACTACTAAATCCTTTCTGGCATAAAATTTAAATGCCATCGTGTTCTCTCTATAGTGGAAGGCTAGTTTCACACGTATGTTAATTGTAATTATAGTTATAGTTATGAAAATGTAATAAGTTTGCAATTTTAAGATTCAACATCAAGGTTTATTAAAGTATTACGGGGGGGGGGGGAATTGGTGTTTTACGCCGTGCCAGCAACTAAGGCTATATTACGGCAAGCAGCCAGCCCTGTAAACAGATGCCACGTGCAGAGAAAGATCAGCGTGCCCGAGACGAGAAATGAACTCAGGGCAGCCAATTATTAAAGTCTAGGGCTATAAAATGTGACTGATGTGTTATTCATGATCGGTTGTTATTAGAGAAGTATTTATTAGAGTAACTTATGTGATTTATGTGTGTACATTATTTGTTGTTATTACAGAGGTATTGATTTGAGTTTCTTGTGTTCTTAGAATAGTTTTCACCCTCCCTGAAAAAAAAAATCATCAAAGATCCCTATTAATAAAAAACGCAAAGCCGTGTACATGTCTTGGTGATTTGTTGTGAGAAAGAACACGTGTGGGACACAGTGTTTGCTTGTGTGCTTTTATCTGTGGAATGTGTCTAAAGCTGAACTTTGGAAAAATGAGATGACCTTAGTATGTCAAGTGATAGAAGAGATAGCACTGCCCCTCTCTCCTCACCAATTCAAGTCAAGGGGCAACAGGTGCAGAGGGTTGCCAGTCCCTTGGTACAGTGATAGATGGAAGACTCTTCTTTAGCGATCACGCACATCAAGTGTACAAAAAGGCCCAGCAAAGACTTTTAGAGGAAACTTCGCAGTTTTGACGTCCATACTTTTATGTACATATATACTATATGTTTAGATATATAGTTTATCATGATTTGTGAGCAAAGAGAAGAATTTCAGTCCTGTACATACAAAACTGATTGATTGATTGATTGATTGATTGATTGATTGATTGATTGATTGATTGATTGATTGATTGATTGATTGATTGATTGATTAATTGACTGACTGACTGACCGATTGATTGTACGTACTGCTGTGTATTAATAGTTGACTATTTTTCAGCACAAGGCCAGACACTGATTCACAATGTACTGAAGTAAGCCAGTAGGTACGATTACTCTCCCAGACAGTATCAGACACTCGTTAACGCCGAAGCTCCATATATACACAGCCTATACCTAGTCAAAAATCCGTAGACATCCGCGATCGTTACACTCCAATCATCTACAGAGTCAGATAATCATTTCCGACAGCTGGGTCGACTATGGAAATCAACTAGGAGAAAACCGGCGATGTTGGGTTCGAACGCTGACATTTTATCTAGTTGTCAAATCTTCGCTTAATCACCCAAATTGTAATATACAAATAGAAAACAGGTAATTCACATTGCAGCTGACAACTTTCTTAAATTTGATAACTATCTCATACATGCCTTCAATATTTTCAAACATTTCTTCGAAAGCAGTTCGTGGCTATAAAGTATGTGTGTGTATATATGTCTATATAACAATCGCCTAAATAATGAGATTTCTACTTTTAGTTTTCATGACAACAGCTTCAAGTGCCTGTCACCAAGGCAATGATGTTTTTGGGATGTGAATTCAGATTTCGTATTTTCTGGATTTTTTTTTTAATGTAGTGTCACGGGTGGGGATGTCTAATAGAATGCGTATATCATTATCGCAGTAAGCAATGCAGAACTTATACACATACTCGTTCAGGTAGTGATGTCCCCTGGACATATAATGGCATTTATATGTTTAATTTAAGTAGATATGATACATTATTTTGCCTGGTAATCAGACAGTTGTTTAGCACAAATATATTTTTTTTTCTTTTGCTTCTGTCAGGTTTTGCAAATGTTTCTATATTTAATTCTTACGACCTGATGATACAGATCGCAGTATAATTCACCATGAGGCCAGTTGTTAGTGATGATAGCTGCAAGATGTCATTAGACTAAGGCTCGGTATGCAGTAATCAGCAGGGAAACAAGGACGACGAGGAGACTGCCAGAGAGAGCACTAGAGCCGGAAAGGTCTGCAAGAAAATTGAAATGTTATCAACCCGAATTCATTTTGTCCTTCTTTCACAAAAATATGTCAGTATTACTTGCCACTTTCCTTCTAATATTTCCACAACCTTAAGAGAGGCATACTATAGTTACGATTCCTGTCCAGAACTGTAGCACTCCCAGTAACATAAAACGAAGAGTCTTGCTTCGCCATGATGCTTTATAGTTTCTTATTACGCACTGTGCTTTTTTTCCCAAGTTCTTTTTGCATGATAAGCTTTTGTGTAATCAGAGTTTATCTTGATCGCGTTAACTGCTTACCACAAGAGATGCCTTGACGCCTCAGCTTCTCCTCTGTCTCTGGTATACGTGGTCCGACATCTATTCCACACGTATCCCTAAAGCAGTCTAAAATAGTCTGCGATTGTCTGAAAAAAAAACAAATTCAACGTCAAAGACAGTAGAAACAGAAAAGTGCATTAGTCTCTGTGGAAGGCTGTTTATATTGAAGTTATATATATAAACAAGATATAATGTATTTTTAGAAATCATTGAGTTTCCAGAGACTTTAAAAAACAAAGAAACGCCCTTTTCTATTGCATTTATTGAAAACTTATTCTACTGAAGATAAAAAAAACGACTAAATGCAAATGTGATGGCTGAGGAGAAAAAACACATCCGTGTCTTTTAGTTCTGCCCTACCCACCTTATTCTCTTCTTACGCTTTCTGCCAAATTCTTATTCATCTTTAATCATTAGTTAAGAGGTTGAAGAAGATAAAAAGGAGACAAGGTAACCTTACCTGCAAGCTCGGGATTGAGAGAAACTGTCTCGCGTGCCTAGTTCAGCATTACCGCACATATTTATGCAGTCCTGCATATTGTTTCCATTTATTAGAGTCACGAAAGACGCTGCAATTGATTCACAGTTTTTATTTGGTACCTATGAGGGATGCACCTTGGTTGAGTTTTATGATATTTAATTCTAAAATAAAGGTAAAGGTCGATTGTCGAATAAATATAACTTAAGACTAGAAAGTTTCTTGATTTTTACAATTTTTGGAAATTTTTTTAAAAATTTTTAAAATCTATCACAAATTGTTACACTGATGTGGAGCATCAGTTCAGAACGTACTTAATGTGAGCTACATTTGTGTACAATGCGATGTTTTAAAATGAACTTAGAAAGTTCACAGAAAAAATTAACCTCTTAATTTTTTCTCGTAAGATTAACAAGACATTCTACAGAAGTTCCACGGCTGAAAAGAAAATTGTAATTGTCATATAAAAGATTTACATACAAATATCTTTCTCGGAACAAAACAAATGGTTTCTGTCTCTCTAAACTTTTCTCAATGGTCAGTTCTCAGTAGCCAACCTTAGACCTTAATCCAGAGTCAGTCTTGCATTCTAACTACAAACTGTACAAGTAGGTGTTACATCTTTAACCTTTCGCTTAATTGTATCTACAGTCATCTACTAATCACATGCCTTCTTTGTTACCGTGTGCTTCTCAGTGCAACATGTGATGCCACCGTAATTTTAATGTAAACAAGGCTTTGTGTTCTTGCTTTGATTTCTTCCTTTACCCTCGTGTAAACACAGCCAGATCTTCCATAGTCCCCTGTAAAACTCCTCTGAGAAGGATATTTCTTCATGATGTTTAAAGGTGTTGTGTTCTGAAGGAAATAGATGTGTTCCACTGTTTCTTACTGGTATTGAGAGTCTCTTCCAAACGAGCAGGTAACCTGTTTAATTGTTTAATTCGGATTGGGTTTCGAAAACTCCCCGTCCAATAACAATAAAAAAGATATAAATATGCTAAATCTCTTGCAAATTAATGTTTGTCTAGTGGACAGCTATAGAGAGAGTAGTTTTCTGCACATTACACAAACTAAAGCTAAGGGTTATTGGCTGTTATTTTGCAGGTAAAGAAAAGGGAGAATCAGGTAACCCCTTACAAAACATCTTACTGGTTACACAGTATGCATGTGAAAAGTTGCAAAATGAATGCACCAACCAGAGAAAGATGCCTTCCTGTTCTTCATCATAGCGAATCCACTATTTGAACAATTTCGGATGTGGTCCAAAAGATCTTTAAATGGTTGAGTGTTATAGTGCCTCAGTTCGTCTAATACACATCATGAAGATCTTTACTTACATACAACTATACCCAACTGACCGTGCCAGGGGTAAAAAAAAATAGCGCTCCGATATTCACAGGGCGAAAGTATCAGGTGTGCTAATAGTAAATCCGAAATCCAGATCCCAGGAAAAAGGATTAAAACTGACAACTGGAATACAGCAGCAGGACAACTCGAAGAACTCTATCAAGAGAATATTTACCAGCCACATTTTTGAACTTTGAGAGATGTATTGGGAGAATATTAGAAAGTCCTGCTCAGACATAGGCAATAATATGTCCTTTAGAGGAATCAAGAACAATGATAAACATAACACCGCCATTTTCTTTCACAAAGCTAACACAAACTGTGCTTCGGGATACTGGTCAGTCTCCTGCCAATTTTTCTCTGTTCACTAAATTTGTGAATACAAGATTGTTTGACATTTCCGGAATCTGTCTTCAGGCACACTATCTAAAGATTTGGACACGAACAAACTTTTATAGCTTCTTTGCAAAAATCAGAAACTTGATGATGATGCTGATATTGCCGTGGGAAAAAACACATTCACTTTCACTCCAAGTTTCGTGAAAGATAAATAAAATTCATGGTCACGTCAAAAAAACCAGAAGATCCTACCTAAAACAGTATAAATATTAACTTAGTTTTATATATATATATAGCCTTTAATTAACTTTCACGAGCTATCTATTACACAAAATTATATCTTTATAGGTCTCACCTGAAAGAAGGAATATCATCATAAACTTCATGGTGAAAAATTGAAAGATAGTGTTATCGAAAACTGGACAAATTTTACAACTGGGAACAAAACTTGTATCGTGATATGTACTGATACTACAGCTTAACCTCCGTGGTTTACATTTATACCTGTGTCCTACTCACTTTTAGTTGTGAGCTGTCAATCAGACTTGTTATCACCGAAACACGAATGCAGTGGCCATCGAGATCTCTTGTCACAGCCTAACTACGAAATGTTGTAAAGGAATTTCATATCCTTGATCTTCGTTTTATAGAACAAATACTTTTAACAGCTCCAGACATTTACAAGAGGGTATGGTTGGCTTATCTGACTTTGCACTGTCATTCTTGATTTATCGATGTGTCCTGGTGTTCATGTTCTGTTTCACTGTTTTTATGCTAAGATTGTTAGAATTATTTCAAGAATAACATTACTTCTAGAACCTAAGCTGTGCTTCTGACCATACACCTTAACCATATGCGCATTTATATATTTATTGTTATGAAGTATGTTGTAACAGTAGTTTGTGTATATAGCATATACGAGGAATCCTCTTATGTTTACCTGTAAGGTGGGGGTTAAAATGTTTTCTTGTGTGCTTTGTAAATGGAGATCTTCAAAGATGGCCGGTTGAACCACTTGCTTTCATGGTGATGCGAAACAACCACGGACTGCTTTTCGCCTAGTGTCTATAAACTTTCTTGGGAATGTTAGGTCAGAGAACTACAAGGAACAGGTAGAAGACATGGTAATGCAGTATCAGAAACTTGGCTTCAATATGTCTGTAAGAATCCACTTCATTCCCATCTGGGTTTCTTTTCTGACAACTGTGGGATTGTTAGTGATGAACATGGCGAACGTTTTCATCAAGATATCATAACAATGAAAAAAAAATACCAGGGAAAATCCTCCACTACCATGCTGGTTGACTACTGCTGGACACCCTACACAGATGCTCCCGAGCAGCTGTCCAAGAGACAGGTAAAGAAATCTAAGACGTAGTCGGTGACTTGGTATTTATCAGGTATTACAAATAGGTCAATTACTATTAGCATTCATGTCATGATGTACACAATGATTATTGCAGATTACAAAAAACTAAAGCTAATTTTGCTCTTTTATTGTCATATTTGTCTTGAACACATAAAATTGATAACGACTAATTTTATTTCAGTAGCATGACTTTTATACAAATTTGTTGACCAGTGTAACAAAGGTCCTACTGGACCGGGTGGTGAATGCACCTGGCCGATGTACTGGCTGTGACCTACTCACTGTGGAAACAATCTCCACCCAGTGTGCAGGATGTGCAAGATTATGGCGGATGCTACCCACCTGGCCAGTGGCCTGTTCTGTCTTAAGCCCTCTGAGGTCATGTATTGTCCTGGCAAAAACTTCCTAATTGAAATATCATTTCTTTGCTGAAGCGATAACCTTCCTGAACTCCACGGTAGCTCGTGTCAATACTACGTGACTGAAAAGTAATGGAATGAATCAAGTTTCGTTTTGTGGTTTCGTAGAAAAGGAAGTCAAGATAACTTGACACCTCAGGGGCTTCTCTCTTTATCAGCACGTATGTTCAGGTAAACAACAATCAATTTTTCCTTTTCTTTTTTTTTCTCTCCTTCATATTCATCCGCATTTTTAAAGCTCGAGACAAAGTACGGAAAGGTGAGAGCACAAAACGTGTCAGCTTGCCAGGTAATTTCAAATATTCGTTTTAACTAAAATCTCTTAGCTATCTTGCTGTGCCTTGAGAGTGCCGATGCCCTTTTTAAGTTTCACAAATATGTATCAGGGAATAACGAAGGTGCCTGTATAGTATTGTATGTAAATTAATTTCTTGGGTGACAAACAGATTTATGAAATTCCCATTTATTCTTTGACTCATCGGAACCAACAATGTTCAGAACTCAAGTCTAGAGTATATTTACATAGGTACAGATTAACAAAAATAATTCTAAATTTAGTTTAGTTACAAACATAGGGAAAAACTATATATTTATAATATATTACAAAGCAAAATTATCCTGACGAAAGTATTTTATTATAATAAACGTATGATTTGGTAACGTGAATGCATTTCACAGAGACGTGTCAGATAACCTCTGTCTATATGGAAAACTGTGAACTTGTTTTTGAATATTTCACTATTTAACAGGATTTATTTGATTAGAGTGGAAATCAACACAACGAAATATATAATTCTAATTGGTCGTGCATTCTGACGAGAGATAGCTCATGTAAGTATTAACCCTACTGGTGTTGTTGATCAAGATAGATCCTGAGTAAATATTCACATTTGTTCAATATTTTTTTTATTTTAAGGCTCTTGAACTTGTTGAGACTTCTCGACATACTGAGAGACTACTTAAAAAATTGATAAAGGCAAACCAACGATTCTGATATTAGCTGGTATACAATGTCCGTTTTGCTTTTCTTATCTAAATATATAATATAAAAAAAGAAATACATGTTATCCCAGGACTCTTATATCGTCGCTATTTACACAAACGTTAGACGAGACGCGAGCGTGGCGACACAAAGAGTAAACACACTTCATAACGAGGGCTGTCTTTGAGAGAAATCCGGAGAGAGGCGAGGATGACGATGTGATAGATGTTGAGATGAGGAGTAGAAACTTGTATCTCGGATCTCAGTCTCCAGCCTCACGTTTCAGTTGAGAACTGCCAGAGAGACATCTTTGTTGTCAAAGTAGCCATCGCCAGGACTTGCAGGACACTGCAGGACACTGCCGAGGAGCTTGAAGGCGGTTCAGCTTCAGGTTCGGCATCGGCGACATCACTGTAACCATCTACAAAAGAAACAGTTTGAGACGGACATTAAAATCAGATCCAAAGAAAACTCTCATTCATGATTCTTCTACCAGAATACTTTATGTTTGTGAGAAAGCACATGAAAAGAAAGAAAGAAAAAAGAAAGAATATATAAATAAACAACCCACACTGTTTCTCGCTTGTACACTCACTGGGCCAGTAAGATGCGAATAAATAGAAAGCGGATATAAAGAAGGGGGAAGTAATTCACTTTCTTTAAGTTTAATTTTGTTCACTAGTTTACATATCTGTTGAAAGAAAAGCACGCACTAATGCATTGAATTCTAAAGCATGGCATCACAGTGCTAACAAAAATAAATTAACTTCACTTCATTCTGAGAGATACACCATTGATGCATTTTTCGTTCGTTAACGACATAAATATAACTAGGGCATGACCAAATATTTATCTCAGTAAACTGCTCTAGAAGAAGTCGAGGATTCGTCCGCAATTCGTAGATAAACAATCCAGAGTAGAATACGTCTTGCCGATTTCATTGAAGGGTTAGAGAACTTGCTGATAAGTCATTTGGTACAAGCAATACTTCCATAATGATCAACATTAGCGTGATTTACATATAAAAGTCGAGGGAGAGTAATTCAGAATTATTGTCTGCGACGATGATATGATGATGATTTTAATGGACGTAGCACGAGTCAAATGAGTTTGACGTGTCCATAAAATTTTATGTTCACATTGTGCCTGTATTAAATTAAACAAAATTCTTATTCAACAAAACCGCAGATTAATCTGATGTCTGCTGTAAAAACAAATCAGTTACATGTAAATAAGACAGGTCAAAAGTGTCAGCGACTTACCACATGGAGTATAGCCCTGTTGTGTCAGGCCGAGGTTCATATGAGATACAAACTGCGACGAGTCTGCGTTGCAGCTGGTTTCAAGGCAGCTAATGTAGCTCTGTGCGATGCTGTAACACAATGTTTGTTTTGTTTGGAGAAGGGTGAAATCAGTTTATTTCATTTTGTGAGCTCACGAAACAACATCCACGACATCTAACTCTCACTGTTTTGGTGGCAGGCGCTAATGTTTGTGCCACGGACCGTCCTATGAAGAGGGTGACAGTAAATACATATTAAAATAGATGAGGTAGCACAGTTGGTATTCCAGTTTAAAATACAAATAATAAACTCTTATAGATGTACATATTTGCTTGTGCATAGGTTTCTCAACGCGCTCTGGGCCGACCTTTGGACATTTTTTTGGTTTGGAGTTGTTGTAACTTAGATGTTGTCAATTAAAACTGCTTCTTGTCAGCTCTAAAATTGAATACGGATTTTAATGATGATGATGAGGAGGAATGGGAGGAGGAGGAGGAGGAGGAGGACAAATGAAAATGTCTACCTTCGTTTCCTGCTCTCTCAAAACTATATTTTGATCGCTCAGCCATAAATATACAATGACAAACATATAGGTGTTGTAACATTACACACAAAACTTGTCAACAAATAATAAAGACGATTTAAAGCTTTAGTAATGAAGTAATTCTAAGATGTTTGTTGAACAAATATATCATTATGTTCATGATTGAATGACTCAGTTGTCCGCTGGTGACATGTTACATGTAAATGACGATGTGAATGAATAGAAAAACCTATTTCTAATTGCTTTATAACATACGCGCATGCCATGGACTGACTGCTTGCAGCTACGATGTGCGACTGGAAAGCACTTTCACATGTAGCGATGCACATTGGGGACACTTGGACTTGGTCACTGCTGTAGATTGACCTGGACAAATCTGAAAATACCAGGTGAAGTGTTTCTTATAGTTAACAGTTGCTGTGTTAACATCGCTATGATCTGTGAACGGCACACTTACACACACACACAGATGTAGATACATAAATAGCCACCTGGATAAGTAGTCAGGTGGCTGAAAAAATACATACTCACATTCGTGCACTCATACACAGAAATAGTTTACAAACAAAATCGCTCACTTAACACGAAGTGTTGACTTACCACAGGTAAACCCACTACTGGACAACACTTCTTGCAAAGAAGAGAGATAAGGGCTTAAGTCACCCAAATTGCACGATGATTTGAGACAGTTGACATACGTTGGCACGTATCTGCAACGGTATGTTTACAGTTAGAGCGATGTTGTTTACTAAAGTAAATGTTACACAGGTATGAATTTTGATGCATTGGTTGCTTGCTTGATTGTTTAAGCGAGTAAGTGTCCATAATGATGCTTGCGCTAACCCAGACTTTTGTTTTCTTAGATGTTCATTTTTTTTTGCATACTTTCATGTGTGAATATCTCTTTCACTAAGCCTATTGATTTGCGACTTGTAAATGTAATTAATGGAATAAGCTCATCAGATTTCTTGTCATTTATCACAACAGAGAAAATACAAAGAGAAGCATTAGGGTGACTAATAAATAGAAAATACACGAAAAAATAACGAACAAATAGCGCAAAAAATGACAACCAAAGCAAACTAAAAAAATAAAAAAACAATAACTTCTTCTTCTAAAACTGCACGGAAATTACTTCCAAACTTACGCGCAAGCTGTGGCTTGGTCGCTCACTCCCTGGAGCATCGACTGAAAATTGTTCAGGCAAGTCGACATACAGATATTTGTCTCTGAGCCAACATAGTCCGTGACACAGCCCGGCACACCTGTAAGACAGTCATACAGAGAATGTCCCGAGACAGGTGTGTGTTCCTGAAGCCTCATGAATGTATGTCCCTTGGGGGGTAAGGTATCTATAAACTAATACTTAATATCATTATTATTACTCGACGTGTATAAAAAAAGAAAATTTTACCACATTTAAAAATTCTGATTGCTGGGGGGTACATAAATCTCACTACAAGGATTTGCTAATACAATCGCCAGTTAATAAAATCTGATCTTTTGATAACTTTTCTTTCGGTAAACGCCTACGGATGATTATGCTTTATATGTGCTTAAGATCCCACTATAGTACATGGACTCTTTACCCTCGTAATGCCATGTCTGTGAGGAGTTGTCTGTATTAAGTATTACCTCCCCTAAGCAGGTTTTTGTTTCTGAAACCACTGGTTGAGACTGGTCACGCGGCTTAATGTCACGCTTGGCAGAGTAGGTGTGGATACACAGCGATCAAGAGACAAAATGAATCGTGTGTCACCTGTAGCTGCGTACAAGCAGCGAGGGTGTCACTGACTGAAAGAAGAGAGTATGCACCGACACCCTTCGTATTTAAATAAGTTAATTACCTCTACAGTAATATTTTAATCATGAGGTAGAAGCCAACGAAACTATTTATTTTCAGTTTTTGAGAGTGGGAGTGTCTTAACGACATGATCCTTCAGCCTCAGTATCTGCTGTATCTTAACAATTTGACTCATGATCTTACATCTATCAAGATACAAGGTAACTTCCGGAACATCAGTTCTATGACTTTACCTGGCCACCTTCCTCTGCCTTACATTACGATGTCTTAGTAGTGAAAGATACACTTGAGGCCACTAGGAGGTCAGATTTTTAAAGCAGCCACTGGTGTATTGTGTTGTTATGTCAGGTATGCGATATCGCCATTTAGTCTTAGGAGTACATGGTAACAAATACGATGACTAATTCACCCGGGTTGGAGTTACAGTCTGCAATTAACTGCGAAGTAAAACCAACGACTTTCGAGCATTTCCTGCGCATAATGTTAAATTAGAGAGAGAAAGAGAAAGAGAGAAATAAAATATCAACGTCGATGATTCAGTCCTACGACTAACCCACGACCGATTTTCTCAGCTCGCTGGCAATAAACTGGGTCTGGGTTAGAAGTAGGGTATGAATTATAGACAAGTGAAGATATTTGAGGAGAAATAAATAAGGCTATAAGCAATGACCTGAACTATAGAGAAATGGCTATGGATCTTTTATAGTGAAAAACGATCACTTGTAAACCCTCTACGTGTATTAAATATTGCACCATTCTAATTATTTATTAAATAAAGTAGATATGCAGAGATACTAAACCTGAAGGTAGACCGTGATCTGTATAAATACAAACACTTATACTTTCTCCACTTTGCGGGGGTATTAAAATCTAATAAAAAATTACATTAAAAAATAATTATAATACTAATAATCTATTACTTTCTGTATCCTTCCTTTTATCTCTCCCCCAATCCTTTCTGACACTTAATCGATTCTTCTCAGCTGTTGGATACTTAAGTAAGGTACTTTCGTATGCACAGTTACAATCTTTAATCTCATCTGATATAAAATTCTCTAGTGTCCCTTTTGAATTATCACTTTTGACTATATTACATTTATTTGGATAATGCTAGCAACTGTACTCTTTGTGAGGACTAGAAGTTTTTTTAATGAGCGTCAGGGTTGTCTAACGTGTGATTGTCCATTCGTCTTTCATCTTAATTCACTTCATGTGATTATTTATTTATAAAAATGCCGTATAGTGTTTGATTAAAAGAATCCAAAACTGGACACTTACCCAAGACAAGGATGAGAAAGAGCACATTATTCCTGACATCCATTTCCTAAGAAAACTTCAGGAAAAAAGAGCACAAAGGTAATCACCGTTTTCTGCTTCTACTTTAGCCCTCGCTTTTGTATACAATATTCTATGGGTCTAGTCACTGTGAGTGGTTCATTGTCCTTTAGGATAAAATGCGTTGTGTGGTCACATGATGGTTCCGTACAATGCACCACCTCAGACCAACCTTGTAGTCGGTGGCCTTCGCCTTCTCGCAGGACACTCGATACTTTTTATTGTGTCAAAGGCAGGTTTCTCTTGCTTTTCTGTTGCCGGTGCTAGAAAATTTGATACCTTTGTACTTGCAATGTAGGTGGAGTGGGGCGGGGAAGCGGCTTCACTTATTATCTGTTGTCATTACGTTAGCAGTAAATAACTTTTAAAAAATAAAAATAAAATCTAGCAATGTTTTAAATATTAGTAAACATTTTTCTGACTTTTCGGAGTGCACGGATGGCTGTGTTTGAAATGTGCGTATGTAAGTGTTACAAAACATGGATATGTGTTACAGCAGGCACTTGAGTGTGCTAGCTGACAAGGTGGGAGATGGTAAGAAAATGTCAGGGTTGAGGGGCTCAGTGATTGCAGCATTTTCTCTGAGGCATTTACACCCTTTATTTCTTCCTTTTAATGTTGTGTCTACTAAAACAGCCATATCGCCTTCGCCATTGTAGGAAAGACCAACTAAATCTGCCTCTTTGCATGCCCTGTATACATTTCATTGTATTAAAAAATGGACAATACTTAATAAAATTATATAAAAATTGTTGAACAAAACCTAATTCGTAACACACATCCAGAAAGTTACTAATTATTCAACAACCTTAATTATCAAATATTTCAATAGAAGGTTTCTTTTTCTCAGTTTGATTGTTAATAAAAGAATACTAGAGTTTATACTTCAGCACAATGTTACATTTTACGGTTCCCACTTTATAATGTTCTTTTACAACATTATTAATTATAGTCACTGAAACCTGATGCTGCACTGACCTAAGAAAATATGTAAATATATTCCACAAATTATCTAAATTCTAAACAATCACTGACGCCTCAACTAGGGGACAGACGTTAAAACAAATCCGAGCTGCCTCTTGTGGACGAGCGACCACAGCATTTCTCGCTCCTTTGCCGGGCATTGTAGGGGTTTCCACTTGGCTTTCCTCGAACTCAAAAATTTCTTCACAGAATACTTTTCATCCTGTAAAGGGACGTAAGTGTAGTTTACTCTGCCTAAATATTGGGCCAGTAGTTAACTCCCTTTGGTCGCTATCCTTTATTGTTGACCCTAGTCATTGTTCTCTTCCCACAGCACAACAAATAACTGTTCAAGTAATAGAGCTTGTCTGTTGTTGTTATTTAGCCTCGAACATGCAAAGTCTTCGATTCCAATGTTTTGATTCATTTGTTTATCTTAGCACAACTACATATGTAAATACAGATGTTGTGCAGCGAGACAGCTCGATGATGCAAGAGATGGTTTAACGTGTGCAGCGAAAAACAAATGGTTTAAACTCTTTCATAGCGCTCCACACTTTAATGATTTGGCATTATACAACCGTTTCGTCTTTAATTTTATTTCTTTTCCTTTTTACCTTCTTTCTTTAATTCTTTCTTTCTTTCATTTATGTGTTGTCAGTAGACAAATAGCAGCACATCTTCAGTAAAATCTGGAGTATTGTCATTCATCTACATTTTCGTACAACAATGTCAAGTTGATGTCCTATGGCCTTGAAAACTCAATAAGATTGTTTATTTGGCTCACTTTTCTAGTCTTCCCCTTGTTTTGATCATGAGCCTTGATACTCATATTGAGTTTACTAGACAAGCGAGTATCAAAGATTGTATGTTTCTGCGGATGGAAGAGCTCATGCAAGTGTTATTGCTTTCGACGCCGTCTGCAGTTAAATCAGTGAAAATGTTTATCAGTTATAAATAACCAGTTCAGATGTAAAAATTAAAAACAAAACTCATTCCACTTCGATCTTTTGTCTCGTTTATTAGTCACATTAATCCGTAGTTTTATGCGTGAGACAGAGGACGGTGAGAGCAGTAAAGCCAGTCAAGTAGTATCGTGATTACCTATGTTTGCATTAGATAAAATCTTTCAGGTATCTTGCTGAGCCTAGACTGTGCCAGTGTGCTATTTTATTTTCAATATTTGATACAAGGTTCTCATATAACAGTAAAATGTCCTACTTGCCTGCTGGGGGCTGTTTATTAATGAACAGTTAGATGTGTTTACGAAAATCTTATCTTATAGTGATATAAAGCAATGTACACTTCACAAGGCATTTGAACTGATTAAAAAGAATTTCCCAAGAGTTTATCGAAATGCCGTTTGAAATGGCACACAGACAGGTGTGACACAGATCCCACAGCAACAGGTTGTGTGTCACGTGAAGACAAGGTTTCTTTGTATTCGCGCTACTCTGCTTCTCTTATCATGACTGGGATTGATTAAAAAACCCAAATCAAATACCAATCTACTCGTTGGGCTGGACTACAAAATGCTATCCACAGGCCCGGATGACCTTTGGCCTTTTGCTTTGATATTTGGGCACGAACCATTAAGAGATGGCGCCCTTCTACGTTTAACACTCACAACCCAACATTATTTTTATTAGTCTCCACAATGTACTCCCCTCCAGCGAAGTCGTTGTTAGATTGGCATGAGATAAGATAAGATAAGATAAGATTACTTTATTGTCCAGAAAAGGAGATTTGTCCCCTTACTACTTGTGATGGTTAACGATTATGTAGTACGATTCCTCGTCCAAGTTTCTATTTCATCGCTCACTCACTTCCTCTTACTCTCTCCATTAAATAGATCTCCGGTGTGTTTCCAGTATAGACAAACTTTCACAAAATCTTGGAAAATTCACATTCCGTTACGTGTCACATGCTGAAATACCTGATATGTCCTAGAATTTATTTCATATTTAACATGGAAAAAACAAATATGCAGCAGATATATCTTAACACTAGGATATCCAAAGCGAAGAGTTCTTATAGATCCGTTCTATCAACAACTTCAACTTTTTACAGTTTTCTGTGTTTTTATTTGTCATTTTTTATATACTATATTTCCTCAATTTCCTCTTTACATTTTGATGTGTGTAGATACACAGAATTATTTTAATTCATGACACGACTACCTCTGTAATCACTAACTTGAATTTTCCGTTTGATAAAAAGTAATTGGTCAAGGATTTTATCTCTGAATGTAATTATCTGCTGATTTGTGAACGATTTGCTATAAAATTGCTTCCTTAACATCGTTCATGATTCGAGGCCAGTATTATCTATTTTACGATCTCTTTTTTTAATATTCAACTACTGTCTACACTAATGGCGTTTTTGACATCATACAACTTTTCAAATGTTAGTCTTTTATTTTCTTTCTTATCGCTTATACCTCTTTCTTTAAAGTCTTTGTACAGATTTTAGTCAACACGTAAGAAGCGGTACACAGGGAACATGTATAGACAATGATGTTATTCATCAGGTTTTCATTTACTCTTTCCTAGAAACGAAAGTAAAGGAACTTCGACTTCGCAGAAGGCTGAGCTCTTTATCAGCACTTGTTCTTAGGTACACAGTAACCCATTTTCTTTGTCTTTCCTTTATCGGTCTTATTATGTCGCATTTTGTAAGTGCCGGACGGTGAGAGCACAAAGCGTGTTGATTACAAAGGTCATTAGGGCAATAAACTGAGAGCATCATGTGACCACAGATTTGTGAAACCTCAACACAAAAAAGACAACTTGAAGAAGCAAAAGCATCAGGAAAAGTTGTCATTGGAGCCGAGAAGCATTTTGCGTTTGGAAAAGCGCTGTGTTGAAAAAAAAGACTTTAAAGTTAAAGGCAACAATTTTTGAAAACACACTTTTATTTGAAATGTACTAAAAAGTGTAAACTAACTGTTTTACTTAGGTCTCCGCATTTTTTAATGCATATAACTTAAACTATAAAAGTATGACAGGTAGTCTCCCAAAATAGTAAAATTCTAGCTACCAGATGCGAAGTGTTTATGTCTTAAAAAAGCTGCTTAGTAGTTAGTTCTTATCTATGATGGATAAAGTCCTTACGAAAACAAATCTTTGGTATTCTGTGTCATTGCTGTAACAGTTATTTTTTTTCTTCAGGTCGACATATAGTCATTAATGAAAAGTTCTTCATTTTTCTTAGCTTCTTTTCACATTATTAAATCTTATGTATGTCACTTAATTTAATTCAAGATGTTGTCATTTGGGAATGCTACTCGAGATATTCATAACCAATGAATATGGTCTTTGAGCTTTTATCTTAAATGATAACTGGTATGCAAGTGGAGTCTATCAGCTCCAGTGTCATTTAGTGTGGATCAGCAAAGACCTTTTGAGGAAACTTCGCAGTTTTGACTTCAATACTTTTACGTACATATATATATGTTTAGATATATAGTTTATCATGATTTGTGAGCAAAGAGAAGAATTTCTGTCCTGTACATACAAAATTGATTGATTGATTGATTGATTGATTGATTGATTGATTGATTGATTGATTGATTGCACGCACTGCTGTGTATTAATAGTTGACTATTTTTCAGCTCAATTCAGACACTAATTCGCGCTGTGGTGAAGTAAGATTAAGCCAGTAGTTACAATTACTCTCCCAGACAGTATCAGACACTCGTTAGCGCGAAGCTTTATATATACACAGCCTATACCTAGTCAAAAATGCGTAGACATCCGCGATCATTACACTCCAATCATCTACAGAGTTCGATAATCATTTCCGACAGCTGGGTCGACTAGGGGAAATCAACTAGTAGAAAACCGGCGATGTCGGGTTCGAACGCTGACATTTTATCTAGTTGTCAAATCTTCGCTAAATCAGCCAAATTGTAAGATACAATTAGTAAACAGGTAATTCACATTGCAGCTGACAACTTTCTTAAATTTGATAACTATCTCATACATGCCTTCAATATTTTCAAACATTTCTTCGTGGCTATAAAGTATGTGTGTGCATATATGTCTATATAACAATCGCCTAAATAATGAGATATCTACTTTTAGTTTTCATGACAACAGGTTCAAGTGCCTGTCACCAGGGCAATGATGTTTTTGGGTTGTGAATTCAGATTTCGTATTTTCTGGAATTTTTTTTTTAATGTCACGGGTGGGAATGTCTAATAGAATGCGTATATCATTATCGCAGTAAGCAATGCAGAACTTATACACATACTCGTTCAGGTAGTGATGTCCCCTGGACATATAATGGCATTTATATGTTTAATTTAAGACTTAAATTTTAAGTAGATATGATACATTATTTTGCCTGGTAATCAGACAGTTGTTTAGCACAAATATATTTTTTTCTTTTGCTTCTGTTAGGCCTTGCAAATGTTTCTATATTTAATTCTTACGACCTGATAATACAGATCGCAGTATAATTCACCATGAGGCCAGTTGTTAGTGATTGTAGCTGCAAGTTGTCATTAGATTAAGGCTCTGTATGTAGTAATCAGCAGGGCAAGAAGGACGATGAGGAGACTGCCAGACAGAGCACTAGAGCCGGAAAGGTCTGCAAGAAAATTGAAACGTTATCACCCCGAACTCATTTTGTCATTCTTTCACAAAAATATGTAAATATTATTTGCCACTTTCCTTCTAATATCTCCACAATCTTAAGAGAGGCAGAATATAGTTACGATTCCTGTCCACAACTATAGCACTCCCTGTAACATAAAATTGAGTCTTGCTTCGCCATGATGCTTTAAACTTTCTTATTACGAACTGTGCTTTCTTTCCTGTTCTTTTTGCATGAATAGCTTTTGTGTAATCAGTTTATCTTGATCGCGTTAACTGCTTACCACAAGAGTAGCCTTTACTCCTCAACATCTCCTCTACCTCTCGTACATGCGATGCGACCTCTAGTCCACAGGTATTTTTAAAGCAGTCTAAATTATTCTGAGCATATCTGAAAAAAAGTTGTTAAAAAAACCGTACAAAAATGCATTAGTCTCTGTGGAAAACTGTTTGTATTGAAATTATACATAAGCAAGATATAATGCAGTTTAGATATGATGGAGTTACCAGAGACTTTTAAAAAAGGAAGCACCCTTTTCTATTGCATATATTAAAAATTTATAGTACATAAGATATAAAAAAGACTAAATTTAAATGTGATTGCTGAGTAAAAAAGACATTCGAGTCTTTTAGTTCTGCCCTACTCGCCTTATTCTCTTCTTACACCTTCTGTCAAATTCTTATTCATCTTCAATAATTAGTTAAGAGGTTGAAGAGGATAAAAATTGCACATAGTAAACTTACTTGCAAACTATGGATTGAGAGAAACTTTTTTGTATGCCTGATTCAGCAACATCATTGCACATCCTCATGCAGTCATTCTTGTCGTCTCCATTTATTAGAGTCATGGAAGACACTGCAATTGATTCACAGACAGTTTTTAGGTACCTAGGAGGATGCACCTTGGCTGAGTTTTATGATAATATTTAATTTTAAAATAAAGGTAAAAGTATATTGTCAAATAAGTCTAACTTAAGACTAGAAAGTTTCCTGATTTTTACAATTTTCGGCAAACTTTTAAAAATTTCAATCTATCTAAAATTGTTCCAACACTGTGAGGCATCAGTTCAGAAAGTGCTTAATGTGAGCTACATTTGTATACAATGCGTGGATTTAAAATGAACTTAGAAAGTTTACAGAAAGAATTAACCTTTCAATTTTTTCTCGTAAGATTAACATGACATTCGACTGCTGAAAAAAAAATGTAATTGTGATATAAAGATTTGCATACAAGTATCTTTCTCGGAATAAAACAAACGATTTTTGTCTCTATACTTTTCTTTATGGTCAGTTCTCAGTAGCCAATCATAGACCTTAATCCAGAGTCAATCTTAAAGACTTGCATTCTAACTGCAAAGTGTAAAAGTAGGTGTTACATCTTTAACTTAACTTTAACAAAAGATCCTTAGATGGTTGTGTGTTATAGTGCCTCAATTGGTCTAATACACATCATGAAGATCTTTACTTACATACAACTATACCCAACTGACCGTGTCAGGGGTAAAAAATAGCACTTCGAAATTCACAGGGCGAAAGTATAAGGTGTGCTAATAGTAAATCCGAAATCCAGATCCCAGGAAAAAGGATCAAAGTTTGTAAATACAAGATTGTTTGGCATTTCCGGAAACTATCTTCAGGCACACCTTCTAAAGATTCTGACGTGGACAAACTTTTATAGCTTCTTTGCAAGAATCAGAAACTTGATGGCGATGCTGATATTTCCGTGAAAAAAGTTCATCCACTTTCACTCCAAGTTTCGTGAATGATAAATAAAATTCATGGTCACGTCAAATAAACCAGTAGACCCTACCTAAAATGGTATAAATATTTACTCAGTTATATATATATATCCTTTAATTAACATTCACGAGCCACCTATTACACAAAATTTGCCTTTTTAGGTATCATCTGAAAGAAGTAATATCATCGCAAACTTCATGGTGAAAAATTGAACGATAGTAAAATCGAAAACTGGTACTACAGCTTAACCTCGGTGGTTTGCTTGTATACCTGTGTCCTACTAACTTTGAATTATCGGCTGTCAATCAGACTTGTTATCACCGAAACACTCATATAGTGGCCATAGAGATATCCTGTCATAGCCTATCTACGAAATGTTGTAAAGGAATTTCATCATCCTGATTTCTGTTTATTAGAATAAATATTTTCAACAGCTCCACCCGTCTACAAGCGGGTAGGGTTGGCTTATCTGAGTTTGCACTGTCATTCTTGATTTAGTGCTGTGTCCTGATGTTCATGTTCTGTTTCGCTGTTTTTATGCTAATATTATTAGAATTATTTCAAGAGTAACATTACTTCTAGAACCTAAATTTATACAGTGATACCTCGGTTCTCGAACATAATTCGTTCCGGGAGGACGGTCGAGAACCAAATTGTTCGAGAACCGAAGCAATGAAACCCATAGGAAATAATGGAAACTGGATTAATTCGTTCCAAGCCCCAGAAAATGCCTATTTACTGGCCTAATTTGTATATAATATGTAGAAAAACATGAGTCTCAACAAGAAATAAAAAATAAAAGTGTATTTATTAAAAAAAAATAAAATAAAAAATAAAATGTACTGTACAGTACAGTAATTTGTGTTTCATTTACTGTACCTGTACCAAACTTTATGGCAGGAGGGAATGAATGTGGAGGGAGGAGGGAAGGGGGATGGTTATTGTTTTGAAGGGGAGTCATCTTCAATAAAAACAGAGGGTAACTGCTCTTCGGGTGTTTCTGTTCTCTGTATCTTTTGCTGAGGAGAATCAGAATCTTGCTCTGCAGTTGCTTGTGTGATTTCTTTACGGAAGAATTTGTCAATTGTTTGCTGTTTTTTTTCTCATTTGCAAAATTTTGCGGAAAGTGGACATAACATTGTCATTAAAAATGTTAACTGCTCTATTTGCTACCACTTTATCAGGGTGATGTTGTTCAACAAAATTTGCGATTTCTGCCCATTTTGCACACATTTCATGACTCTCTCCACAAAAACGTCACTCTCTCTCTCTGCACTCACACTGATGACGCAAGCAAGGCGCGCTGGGCCGAATGAACGCCATTCGGCTCAACTCGGCTCATCTCGGACGTTCGGATGTTCGAGTTCCAAATATTTGTTCGGATTCCAAGACAAAATTTTCTCGAATTTCCTGGTCGAATACCGATTTGGTCGAAAGTCAAGGCGTTCGAGAACCGAGGTATCACTGTATTTTAAGTCCTTTACATTTATACATACATGTATACTGTCATTTATCTGTAGCTGTGTTCCTACTTAAAAGCGTCATTATTATGAAGTATGTTATAACAGTATCTTGTGTATATCTAGCATATATGAGAAATCCTTTCATGTTTATCTGCAGGGTGGGGTTAAGAATGTTTGCTTGTGTCCTTTGCAAATGGTTTTAAGTGTAAGTATATATGTGTGACAGCTTCTTTTTATGTTTGTGCTCGAGCGACTAAGGAGCAGATGTAATGTGTCTGAGGAGGTGTGTGTGTTGAGGTAAGTTACTGATAGTTAAAATGTGTTTGTATGTATGGGTCCTGTGATTTCATTGCATATGATGAATTAAATATGTTGAGTCTTTTTTATTTATATTGTCCGTCACCTGTAGCTGGGTTACCATTTGTAAAGCTCGGGAATTAGAAAGTTTGTTTTGAGTTAACAATAGTAGTTTGTGTGTATATATATATATGTTACGGCCAAAGCCCGAAGTACATCAGACATTGGCCACACACAATTCGGGAACTGGCCGAACTTCGGGGTTTGGCCGTAACATATATCATGTATACGGAGCCCTCTTTTATGTTTACTGTTTATTTATCCTAGAGAAAGAATTTGTGTGTTTGTTAGTATGTGTGTATGTGTGTAAATTAATTTTCGAGTGTCTTTTTCAAATTTGTAAAAACATAAAAAGTAAATTGCAATTTTCTTCAACATTAATATTTTTCGAAAGAAAAGGCTCAAAGAACTATTGCAATATATTAAATAATAATGAATATGAACCAAATTGTTGTCAAAAATAGATTAAAAAGTTGCAAAGCGAATTCAGTTGGAAAAGGATTTTTCTTAAAATAAGTAATAGCCATGCAATTAAATATACATGGTTACAGGTTAGTCTTGTACACATGATATTCGCTCTTAGCTGAAATTATTATTTAAAAGATGAAAATTTTAAGTAATAACTTATGTACCTTTTGTAACCAAAAAAAAAAAATAAAGGATCGAACACATATTTTTGAAATACAACTATGTTCAAGAATTTTGGAATACATTAGAAAACAGAAACAATAATGAATGTAAACATGTACATGACTATAAACTTACTGTTACTCTTATCTTGTTTCGACATAGTGAAAATACCCTAACTGATAATATAATAGACCGCATAATAATAATAATGGCAAAGTTTTGCATAAATCCAAAGGCTGAACTTAATCCACATGAACTATTGTCTTTTAAAGTATTAAGCTGAAAATGCTCACAAAATCATGCTACCATCCCATCCCATCTAACTAGGTTTGATGAAGAGCTTCGTGAAAGCCATGGGCGGGACTTTGTCAGCTTTACGATGCCTGCATGAAAAATTCCCACGAGTTAGGCAAAGGTTATTGGAGGGAATTCTTGTGGGTCCTCGGATTCAGAGATCTTCAAAGATTACCGGTTGAACAACTTGCTTTCAGGGGAATGCGAAACAACCATGGACTGCTTTTCGCCTAGTGTCTATAAACTTTCTTGGGAATGTTAGGAAAGGGGAAACTTAGTACGCAATTCATTTATGTACACCATAAGGAAATCCTGGAATTTTGGAAAATTCACATTCCGTTACATGTCACATGCTGGTGCTAATGTGTGCTACAATTTATTTCATGTTTCACATTCACAGATGTTTAATAATACCTGGATATTCAATACGAGGGGGTGAATTTAGAAATAAAATCTTTCTTAAAATTTATCTGAACTTTTATATCGCGCAACATCGAAACAAAGGTTTTCGGTCTCTGTGCGAAACAACAATTAAAAAAAAGTGAAAGCAATGACTTTATATAATACACAAAACATACTCAGCCATTAATACATATAATTAGAAGGGTAATAAAATTTAAGTATATAAAGTAAAGAGATAAATTTGACTTGATGAAAATGTGAAATAAATTTCTTTGATGCATAGTATTTATAAATGATAACAAAAATCAAGAATAGTACTTAACTGCATGAACCGTAAGTGCACTATTGTCATTCTCCAATACAATTCTAGAAAACTCACCACAAAGAAGCAGGACGATCAGAAAGTACTTCATGATAATCAAACTAACGACAACGTTGACGAGTAGGATAGTCAAAATGTCTGTGATGAAATATCTAAGCCTTCTTCAGGAGAAACTGATAAAAAGAACGACTGCTGTCATTTTATATTAGTCTCTATGGCCATGAGTCAGACCCAGCTGCCAATTATGGGCCTCCCTTTATATTCTGATGGCTTTCATTGGCTTCCCATGATAACCCTGGAGGGTCACAGCCACATACATGTTTGTGCCTAGAAACAAGATGTAAACAATACTTTTGCTACTTAACATCGTTCATGATTCGAGGGCCAGTATTATCTATTTTATTATCTCTTCTGTAATATTCAACTACTGTCTACACTAATGGCATACAACCTTTTAAATGTTAGTATTTTATTGTCTTTCTTATCGTTTATACCTCTTTCTTTAAAGTGTTTGTACAGATTTTCGTAGACACGTAAGAAGCGGTACACAGGGAACGTGTCTGGACAATAATGTTATTCATCAGGTTTTCGTTTACTCTTTCCTCGAAACGAAAGTAAAAGAACTTCGACTTCGCAGAAGGCTGAGTTCTTTATCAGCACTTGTTCTTAGGGACACAGTAACCCATTTTCTTTTTCTTTCCTTTATCGGTCTTATTATTTCGCATGTTTAAGTGCGGGACGGTGAGAGCACAAGGGTGTCAGTTAGCAAGGTGATTATGAATGTTTACACTAGATAAAATTTGTTTTACAAGGGATAAGTAGACCACAGCTTTCTTGTTTAAAATTCCAAGGGGTGTATTTGTTCTGTCGACTGATCCTTCTACCATGTTTTATTGTTCCTAATAAAGCACCCCTCATCTGTTGCCTGGTGTGCTGGGATAGTTGTCAGGTCACTGGCACGTTAAGACTTGAATTTAAGTATGACTGAGGTTGAGTGCACTAAGACTCTGATCTTCAAGCAAACGTTCAAAGACAGAGTCAAGCAATAGTAAACTGTTTTCTGGCCATTTTATCAATAATCTGAGAGACCACAATATTCAAGCTAAATTAAAATAAAGAGTAAGGGCCTTTGACTGTCACCAAAATACGAAGTGTTACGTTTTTCAACTGGACCTGACATGTTTTACATTGTCATACAGTTTTCTGTATAGTGTTTAAGATTTTGTACATGTGCAGTCAGCAAAACACCTAAATTTGTGCAGTCGTACGAAGTTGCCTACAAATGTCCTTACTTTGAATGGTTAAGTTTGGGGCCGTAGGAAAATTCTCACAATGGACCTGAAGTGTTGAGGAAACCATCATAGGCCATGGCTTTCCAATCTGGTGGATAGAATATGCATTATACACTAAATAGTACAGATGTAGCACCCAGAAGTACCGCACTTTCTCTTATAAAAGCTTATTTAAAAAAAGCTGAATGAACATCTTTAAAATGTAGTTTTTCAAAGATGTATCAAAGAAAAAATCTACATTTTAAAGAGGCTCATTAAGCTTTCTTTTCTATGATATATCTTTGAAATTCAAAGAAAAATGGTAAATAAACTTTTTCTACATTCTTGCCATAACACCAGCAAATCTAACTTCTTGTTGATGTACTCTTTAGATGTTTTAGCTGCCCTTTCATTCATTATCTGTGCTTGTTGCAAATATCTTACCGATATTTAGGAAATATTTAATGTTGACAGGTGGTCAGCATCACTTAATCAAAAGTGAATTATTTGTCTTTTCTTTTGTAGGCAACACAGACGGTTTATGTCATTAGTGCAATAAAATGAGTGCATCGTGTGACCTATGTGATATAAAACAGAGCTATATTAAATATAGAAATTGTTAGAGCCCAGTGCCAGATGCAATGTGGCCAGCTATGAGAACTTATGTGCTTGATCAGGGGAGATCACTGCTGCTCTAGGACTAGCAAACCAAAGGTTATCTCCCCTAGTTTTCCAAATCAGAAAGAGAAAAAAGTCACAAAAAGTAAAATGATAACAAAACTCAAGCATGCAGTAGTTCCTTACCTTGAATGATTGAATTTAACCGAAATAAAGAAATACACAGGCGTGCAAGTATTGTGCACATAGTTTCTCTCAGGTTTTTATTTTCCCGTGCTTTTCAGGTAATTTTCACCTTCTTGTCAAGCATTGGAAAGCCTGTATTGCCCGCGTCAATCAGTCAGTCAGTCAGTCAGTCAGTCAGTCAGTCAGTCAGACGGATGATAATTTAGCAACCGACACTCAACCCCTCTAACTCACTGGAATACAATATTAAATCACTTCATTCTAAATGAAAACACAGATTTGTGAAACCTCAACACAAAAAAAAGACAACTTGAAGAAGCAAAAGGGAAATGTTGTCATTGGAGACTGAAGCCGAGAAGCATTTTGCCATTGGAAAAGCGCTGTGGTAAAAAAAAAACTTTAAAATTAAAAGTAACATAACCAACAATTTGTGAAAACACACTTTTATTTGAAATGTACTAAAAAAGTGTAAACTAATTGTTTTACTTAGGTCTCCGCATTTTTTTTTCTTTTGATGCATATAACTTAAACTATAAAAGTGTGACGGGCAGTCTCCCAAAATAGTAAAATTCTAATTACCAGATGTGAAGTGTTTATGTATTACAAAGCTGCTTAGTAGTTAATTCTTATCTATGATGGATAAAATCCTGACGAAAATATATCTTTGGTATTCTGTGTCACTGCTGTAACAGTTATTTTTTTCTTCAGGGTCGACATATAGTCATTAATGAAAAGTTCTTCATTTTTCTTAGCTTCTTCACACATTATTAAATCTTATGTATGTCACTTAATTCAAGATGTTGTCACTTGGGAATGCTACTCGAGATACTCATAACCAGTGGATATGGTCTTTGAGCTTTTATCTTAAATGATAAGTGGTATGCAACTGGAGTCTATCAGCTCGAGTGTCATTTAGTGTGAATCGTGACAACATCCACTGTGATCACACGTTGACATATCTTATTGAAGAAATGCAGAATGCACTCATTTCTTAAATTAATTTTAAAATCCATTTGCTCGTACTGCAATGCATCAAAAACTGCTGAAATCTAATAATTCATCTCATTAATTTTTATACAAAGAATGCTTTGTGATATTTTAAGAACATTTAAATATCTTTTAAACTGACTTAAGAAAAGAGAGCATGACATTGATCTTTACGAAAGTTCTTTTTTAGGAATGATGAACTAATTATCTTTTACGGCAAAGTTCATATATAATACAATATATATGATTAAAAACTAAACTGATACAAAAAAGAAGAAGAGGAGGAAATCACAGGCCGATATTTCTATAAACAGTGAGCAGCAAGGCACCGAGGACAGTCAGAAGACTGGCAGACAGACCAGCTGTACCTGAAAGTGAATTACAATTACACAATTAGCTCTAACAGCCACATATAAAGATTAGTTCATTTTTGTTTTCTAAATTAAACAGGATAAATACCTCATCCCACTTTCACTTGTATATTTCTTGTACATGACAAAAGGAGTCACGAGGAAGGTTTCTTAACTTCTGTTAGAATAGATGTGTTTTCTAGTAGAACTAAAAACAATACAACACAAATTAATTAATCCACAGGGGCAATCCCATCAGCATAGTTTTTTTGCCCGTGCAATCCCGCCATAAAAGTACAATTTATGTAACTGTGGTTAATGGATAGGGTTAGAGTAGGAGTAATTTTACTCCGACCAATTTTGAGTTTTAAAACTGTAATTTTAAGTTTTAAGTATGGATTTCAACCGTTAGGTGAACGAAATGACCTACCACAACGTTCATTCAACAGTTTGTCCAACTCTGTTTCCGAACTATCTCCAGTATTTGCTCCACAGTCCCGAAGGCATTGCAGATAAGCCCGAAGAGATCTGCAACAACCCCATTTGTGCTCTCTTTATACACAAAATGTCAGGTAAGTAAAACACACTGATTTCCATAATGCTTGTTCACGTGTGTGCGAGCGCGTGCCTGTATATGTGTGTATGTTCTTTGCTTTGGTGAGGGTTGTGGATAGATTACTTCTTCGGATACACAGATTTGATTTATGTTTCTGCTAAAAATAATAGTATACACATAACACAAAGATTTACAAATCAAATCTCAAACAGAAGTTATCAATTAGCAATACATTCACCCAAGTAAAAGATAAATTAAGCTAAAATGGTAGGCGTTGCCATGCTTCTCTTCTTTTTGTTACCAGAAGTTAACTTTGGTTTAGTCGCACATAGCATTGAAACCTAAACGTTTTTCCTTAATACGTTCGACACCACCATTGGTTCATATCTGGAGAGAGTCTGGGAAAGGAAAATTAAAATAAGGTAGAAAGACAAAGTCTGTATAATTGTGTGACAAGAATAAACTTTCCATTGACTTTGTGACCGCTTTCATAGAGTGATTGGTTGTTAAGATGTATACATACATCAGTGAAAGTGTGGTAGGAGTAAAAATACTGGCCAATCTAGTTTCCTGTGTTACACTAGCTGTTACCACATTTTTCTGGCACGTGGGTGACAGCTGTGGTGTACCTCTTACTACCTACGATAACATACGTTACATACACTGTTCACATCACTCACTTTAAACCGCGAGTCCCTACCCTCAAAGCTACCACATGGCTAGCTACTTTAATAAGATGATGTAGATATTAATCTCTCAGAAAACAAAATTCAAACCAATGTATGTATCTTGTCAAATTAAGGTTTTACTTACGCGCACATGCGAGCCACGTCTTTTTCTGCTGGGTTAAAAGTACAACTTAAGCAGCTCCCAATTCCTTTTGTGGAGTTCACGAAGAAAGCTGCAATGAATTCACGAAACGTTTTAATTACAGGACAAATAGTTTTCGTTATGTGTTCGTAAGAAAAGTGTTTAATCGTAAAAGAAAAATACTACAAAGGCGTGTGACACACTGTTTCGTTATATTCGAGGACATAGCCTGAGGATCTTGAAACTACTAACCCTTACTAATTTGAAAGGAAAATCAAAAACATGGTGTCCTCTGTTGCTGAACTCTGCATTCACGTTAAATCCGTTAAAACCATATTCCAAGTTTCAGAGAAATCCCTGAGCACATAAGTATTTAAAAACATATACATACCAGTATATTTTTCCTAGGGCGGTATAAATATTTGCTCTAAAATGTTTAACCAATACACATGAACTATCTATCATGCATAAGCTAAAATATTATTTCTGAAAGGTATCCTTCGATACATTACCTAAAAGGAGGAATATCAGCATGTACTTCATGGTGACAACAATAGTGATAGCTGCAAACAGAAAATCTGTGACACGACAGATGTTACAACTGAAAAAGAAACTTGCAGTTTGTAGGAAGAACTGTGGTTTTATGATAGCTAGTATCATCGCTTATATACCCGTGCTTGAGCTAGTTTTTCAGAGTCAGATGTCAATCAAAGGGTGGTTGCCGTTGCAACATTCGTTGCTGCAAACAGTGACCAGGAAATCTCTTTGTTACACCCACTTCTTCATGCCATCTTGCAGAAGGTTGTAAAACAAAATTCATTTCCCTGTTCTGCTTGTCGATTAAGTACAGAGTAATAAAGACCGACGAACATACTCTCCTGTTTCACTCCTTTTCGGGATGTCTACCGGCTTTGTTAGAAGTTATGTTTGAAGTAAAGGTGACCTAACACTCGAGCTGCTAGATTCTACATCACATGGAAGTTGACTTTTTAATTTACTTGGCAACAAAATATTTTAGCCTCTGTTTACCGTGTGCATTATGCAGCGTGCGTGTGTGTGTGTGCCCGCGCATGCACTCAAAATCCCACATGCTACTGATACCCTGTCAGCAAAGCTGAAGGACAAGGAACATTACTTATTATGAAAACCTTAAACCACGAATTATTTTCAAATAAATTTTCTAACTTTATCAGAAAACTCCAGTTTGTTTATAAAGCCTAACATATGAGTTTTTAGCTTTGGGAAAGATCATTACACATGGTCATGTTATGAGTGGTCAGAAACCTGAGTCTCCTCCATGCAGCAATTCTTTTTTTTTTTCTTTTAATCGTTACTTTGTTTTAACACTTGGCATTTACAAATAATCACTAGACATTCTTTTTCTAGATATGTTTCAAGTGTCAAATGTACAGGCAGCATTACTTGAAGTCTTCACAAACCTTGTCTCCAACTACACGAGTACTTGGAGTGAAGAGCTGCGTAGTGCTCTTATCCCAGAGGTACAAGGTATTTTGCGGACAGAGCATAATCCGTTTGTTTTATGATTATTCATAATCATATATTTCTCAGCAAGAGCAATCTTCGGCGATAAGGAAAAGTTTTTGTTGGTTTTACAACTACTAATAAATCTGCTCACCACAAGTACAGTGACACACAAGTCGTCCTAAATGTAACATAAAAGCATGCCAAAGAACTTGTTTTCTATCTCGCATACGTTTCTGTATGTTTGTGTGTGTACGTGTGTGCGTACTCCTTTGTTATTGATTTTGGAGAATTGTAAAACGCTGTCTAGAGATTATTGTGAAATAAGTGTGTCGTTATCAATCGAAAAAAGTAGCTGGCTATTTGTTTATTAAATGAAGAATGCTAGGTGAGTTGTTGACCAATGAAATCCCTTTGATGGGCGAAGTGAAGCATGGAAGAGAGGACATTGGAAGACTTTTCGGCACCTACCCAGTGGGCACGAAGCACAGGGTTAGCTCTCAAAGCGACTTCAGCTATCTCCAACGCCAACTTCACTTTTATCTCAAGACCCAGCTCTAAGCCAAGAGGTCAAGATTCTGGAGAGCCTTGATGCACGGGCGAGTCAGTGACAAGGAAGTCAGGACTGCCTGCAGGCACCCTGGAAATCAAAGGACCACGTGACCAAGACTACCTGTGAAGATGCTGGATATCAATGCCAACAGAAGTCGTCGTTCTCAAAGAGAAGAGAACATCTGTAGAGTTAGCCAGCACTCCAAAGTACTGGAGTCGGAAATCAAGATGGTGTTTGTGGCATTGATCATCCTGGTGCATACTATTACGTACTCCACAGTCTAGTTTAGGATCGGGGCAGTGCCAATGCTCGAATCTGTGTCGCTATCTGACGTGTTTGGCAGATCGACCAGGAAGTGACAACTGATAGTAGAATGGGCACTTCGAGGAGGATGTCATCGGACTGTCGCAATATCGTCTTGAGTGCTTCTCCTCACTTCACAACAGGCGTTGATTCACAAGAGAGACTGGCAGTGCGAGAACAGCCCTAACAACTACTGCCCTTTACATCTTGTCACATTGAGCATTGAGGTTGGCTCCCTGGGGAAGGGGAATGAGCCATATAAATATTGTTTATAGTCGAAGCTCTTGGATTAGACAAGCTTGCCACAAGGGACTAGTCAGCGACAACTGAACGATAAACACGATAACAGATGGCACATGCAGAGCAGTGTGCCCGAGACGAGATCTGAACTCTTGACAGCCCTTCCTCTGCATTGGTGACAGGCGCTAACCTTTTCGTCACCGGAATTTTGGCTACTTGTGAGAGGTAGAAGTGGTTGATGTCCAGGGGAGCAGAGAACGTCTGTGCATTTAGTGTATTTATCCACGCTCCAAAGTATTGTAGTCGGGATCATCATCAGAGGGGTGGGGCTCGTGTACGTACATTTGTCTTCAAAGCACCCCACACCAAATGATTTTCTCTCAGCCACGGGAAGTGAAAGTCGATGGATGGCTGATGACAAAAAATTAATAATAATAAAGAGAAAAAGAAATTAATTAAGCAGCAAACTTATCATCAGTGTTTTTAATGGAAAGCCACCGCGCGCGCGCGCGTGCATGTATGTGTGTGGAGAAAAAAAAATCATATCAACTAAACTACATTTTACGAAAGCAGTTTAAAAAGATTCAAAGAAAATATCGAAGTCTGTAAGAGCTTTACTTGCTGACAGACCTTACAAAACAACAGAGCAAAATAACATAATCTGCGGAGGTAAAGTCGAAAAGACACTACCCAGCAGATGAACACGAGCCAAGGCAGCAAGCATAAAACTGCTGTTATAAAAATTAAATAAAAAAAGATACAAAAGCTTAATAACAGCATTATTATGTCAGGCTATACATTTTGATGGTCTTTATGTTACTACACGTATCCAGCTGCTTCGTCACCTTGGGGAGGAGGATTCACAGGGTCAAATGCAATGTATGAACATAGTGCATGAAATTAATGTTTGAGATATTATTTTGTTAAGATCGCCATGACAACAGCCACGAGAGAGCGGTCTCTATGCTTCAAAACACACAAGATTTGTTATTATTTTTTAGATACTTAACTGTAGGCTGGAAGGGAGTAAACAACTCGTGTGGTTCTCTCTGCATTCATCCTAGAGAATGTAATAGTCAATGTAAGTAAATTTACAACCTGCCTGACAATAAAACCTCTTCTCTCTTTTTCTCTCTCGCCACCAAACACACTTTCTCCCTTCTAATCTCACCTAACATGCACAGCTTGCTAAAATATTTGGTTTGAACCATTTTGTTCTGAAGAGGGGCATTTATTTCGAATATTGTGATTATTTTTTGCAGACATGTGAAGCAGGTTACATTGCATGAGGTATACCAGCAATATTAAACTTTGTTGGACCCACGGCTGTGCAGAAAATGTTTTAGTACAAATGTTGGGAACAAATAAAGTAAATGACATAAAAATGAATGAGCTGCTTCTCAATCGTTTTACCGCATTCAAGGAACTATTTGAAACAGTCTTGGAGGCAAGCATTCATACAAGCGCACACACACGTACAAGTGATGTCGAGGAATGAGAAGGGAGATATAGTTCAAACTGAGATAATTGTCTTACGAGGCTAACTTGTGAGGATGTCAGTAATCAAAGAAAATAAACTCTAATGCACGCTCAGTAAGCCACCCACAAAACTAGTGGACAAATAAGGACCAGAATAGCTGCAAATAGGAAATAGGGTAAAAATATAAAAGTTTCTACAGTATCTGCAGCATCAAAGTAACAGTATTTTTTCTTTAACAATGTGAAGATTGAAGTATCGAAGACAAAGAAAGAGGAAGTACAACAAGGACATATCGAGGAGAAGTAGCTATTTGAGGACTCAGCCACTTAAGAATGGAAGGGACTTCTAAATGTGAAACTGTTACTAGTGTACAAACCGCACACAGCACACGTGTAAGATACCTCGAATCAGCTTTCTCTGCGAACACGTGACAATACGTTGTGCATTCCACCTTCTCTCTCTCTAAACCCACAATATTTTTTTTTTTACAACGAAGGAATGTCACTCGTTCAACCACACTTTTGTTGATTGCTGGTCGTAAATCCATAAAAGTGCCACAAAGTGCTGCTCGTCAATAAATTGAGACTTCTATGAGATTCCTCGAGGCCCGATAAGATGTAAAGAAGATCCTGCCGAAAGATGCATTGCGCATGCGTCCGAACACGTCCTGGGCGACCAGCCCTTCAAGCTGGCGCCTGCCTGGTTTTATTTTCGAATGTGAAAATAGTTCTAACAAATAAAAACTTGTTCCGCGTTTCAGCTCCGCCTTTGTATTCTACTGCAGCATGTAGCTTACATTGAAGAGCTGGTGGTCATGTGATGTCATACGATAGCTCCTCAGTTGTTGTCCCAGTGAACACACTATGCTGTCACATAGACGACGACCACTACCACTAACTACAACCGCTTCCTTGTTTGATGACAAACCATTGTCTTTATGTCGATTCGTTTTAAAGTCAATCTCTGTCTACAATGTTCATGTTTTTCTCTTTTTTTAGCATCACTGATTTTTTTAATTCATTTTATTCCTTCCTGTCCTTAAAAATCAATCTTTCTTTTCTTTTATGTGCCTCGCTGCTTGTCTATAATGTTCTTGAGAGCAATGTTTACAAGCCTTTCGTTAAATGGCATGAATTCGAGCATATCCAAATGTGGACCCCCATGTTTCCCTATTATGACCTATTTCAACACATTCAAGCATGTATTAGAGTGTTTCGTTTGGGGAACAAAGATTGCTCCACAATGAAACATGTTTCGTTTGGAGAGTGACTCCCGTTTTTCTTTTCTTTTCGTCGATTACCACCCCTACTCCCATCTTCAGTTTCTTCTATCTTATTATTTCGTCCAAATCTCTACAGCGGAGATCGAGTTTATAGTTATTAACTTTTCTATCATTTTACGGTCGCTGCCATTGATATGCAGACCGATTGTCCATCGGTTAGCTTCCTTGCTGTGCTAATGTTCCCCAAGCAAGAGGTCTACTGACTTGGAGCCCCACCAAAGCCCACAAGTTACGAACAGTCGGTCATGACCAGTGGCACCAGGCCAAAGGTCACTTTCTCTACGAAATGACCAGGTCTGCATTACAGTCGGTAAGGTTCGAATGCCCAATAATGTATCGCGTTCAAGCTTGATCTCGAAAAGGTCCCATAAAACGGAATGCAACAAAGGCACGAGCAACGACACAGTTGCCCTATTGTATTTTCTGTTTCTTAAGCGCTGTCAATCCCAGCAAACACTCAAGACTTGGCCAAGCTTGGGCCAAGCTAAAAACATTGGCCCAAGCTTGGCCCAAAATATGGCCAGCACAAAATGTCGTGACATCTACGATGTTACCTGAAATGATGCCACTACTTGTAAACTTAAGGCCTCTCTGATTAAATATTGATTTTTACAATCGGATATCGATCACCCACAATTACGTACAATTGAGTTCTCTGTGCCGGTCTTGACGCTAGTCTAGCACAGAGCGAAAATGAAATCCAAAGGGAGAGAAGTCCCGTTGAGAAATTACTCTTGCTACTATGTTGGTGACTTCTTTCCCTTACCAGCAGAGCTTGTTTTTTTGGTGTAGGCTCGTCTTACTGAGCGACCGTTGTGGTACACAGATCCGTTTCGCACAACAATGATTTGAAAATTTACGGGGGACAACCGCATGTCATAGGTAATGAAAGAGTCCGTGCATTACAAGAACTTTGTAATATTATTACGGAATTAACATGCCTTAAACCTATAACCTTAATTATCAAAACTAATACACATTTTTTTTTGATAATTGGATAAGGTTACTGACGAGAGTTAAGGTCAGTGACATGACGCTTCCCAATGCGTCCGCAGTTGTCCCCCTTCACAGAGACTTTAACGCTGGTGCGATGTGAGATTGAGAAATGGGTCGACGAAATGCTTTCCCTCGTTCCACTTGACGACAATATTGTTCAAGCTCCATTTAGTGCCTCCTATTTAGTCATGTGATTTGGCTATACCTAGCAGCAATTAAAAAGGAATAAAATAAGAACGTAGAGTTCATCTGAGGAAAATGTTGCCATCCATCACTAAGCACTGAGAAGAAAGGACTGTTAACAATTAAAATTACAAACACAAAGGAAAACTTGGTAAGACACTCCCCACTGTGCTAGTGTAATTTGATTATACACGATTAGGGTCATTTGGCGTCAGCGGCTGTCAGCTCGGTGAAGTCAGTCAGCAACACGACTAAATTCACCTGTGACCAGCTCATGTCACATCCGCCAATATTATATCTAGAATTTGTGTCGTGGAGCGTTTTATTTTGAAATCAGTAAAAGTTACTGCTTTATCTTAAAAATCTAGCAGAAAAATTGCCATGTATAATGTGGCTAAATAATCAGTTTCTTTCCATAAAAGTTTCAGACGGATAGTAAGAGACCACTAGTCCTCGTGCAGCCCTCTCGGGATAGAAACAGATTCAGACAACGCACTTTTCTCACCATCCTGGTCTGATGTAGGATTTGTTACCTTTATTAAAGCAAGATAGAAAGAAAAGACACATCGACACACATTGCTCAAAATAAAATATTTTGAGCATCATCTAGGAGGTTTTGTCTAAAATTTCTTGCATTTGTCGTTAGTTTATTAGCTGCTAATCTCATGATAAGAGACACTGCAGCAGAAACATCTGTCCCTACCACCACCACCTTCCCTGTATGTATAAACGAAGCCTACCTGTCACACAATACAGAGTATCAAGTGGCTACAGGTGAAGCAGACTACATAGTCGGTCGGAGGCCGTGTGTTGTGTGTGAGACCACAAAAAGGAATACAAAGCTCTTGCCCTAAGGACAATGAACCACTCACAAGGGATTTGACTGGTCGACTTGCCTGTAGAGAAGAGATCGAGGGTTGACATACAGAGGTAGAGAACGACTGCCTCGTAATGGACGCCAAGAAAAGCGTACTCCTTCTCGTCTTTGTCTTAGGTATGTGTTCTGTTTTAGATTTCTTTGATAAAACTGCGGAATTTAATTTAATAATTAAGTAATAATTTAATGACACGACACCAGGAGAGGCTGAAATGACAAAATGAGATCACAATTACTCGACAGATGCTCCTCGCTCACATAAAAACAAAACCATAAATGTCTGTCATTTTTAGTCCTTACGAAAATAATAAGTTGACTAGCACATTAAAAATCAAAATTAATTAAAATATAATATAGCAAGTAATGTCAATTTTTATATCAGAGAATTTTATATCTAACAAAAAAGTGGTTAAACAATTGTAATTGTGTATAAGAAAGTACCTTTTTCGATAAATATTAGAAATATACTAGAAGTGAGAAAAAAGCTATGAGAGAGATAAAGACATTACAAATACTTAATAATATAATTTTTCAAGTAATTTTTATTATATTTAAAACCCATTTAGGGTGATTAAAGAATAAGAGGATAGATTTGCGCAAGTTTCACCCAGAATCCACACCAGAGCTTACACATCGTTACACATGGACTTATGGTTACACCTATTCTTTTTTAAAAATAATAACAACTCTAAATTATTATGTACAGGTAGAGGAAAACATCGCTATTGACTTTCATTAAAATATCCATAGCCAGCTGCTTTATCTCGTGAATATTACCTATACCCCATTTCCCACTGAGCTTTAACATTCTATTTATTTATGGTCCTTTTATTTGTTTATTGATATCTCTCTGATAGCCTCGCTTGACCTTAATTCATAATCTCCTTGATTAGTACCCAGATTCTTGCCTGGGCTAACTGAGAAAATGGGTTAATCGTAGGACTGAATGGTGGACTGAGATATCTTTATTTGTTTTATTTTCTCTCTCTAAAGTATGTCCACTTAATGTTAACTTAATGTTCAGAAAATGCTTTAAAGTTTTCGGTACGCACTACTGACATAACCGCGCAGTGTTCAGTTGTAACTTCACCCCGGGTGGATTAGTCACCGTATTATTAATGTGTACACCTAAGACTACCCAGTGCTATCACATAACCGACATACTATTTAAAACGAAAACACAAATCACCAAGGACTACTTTAAAAATTTGACCTCCCATTCTTTTCGGGAATACTTCAACTTGCAGTCAAATTACTGGGATCCGTAATGAATAAGGTGTGCAGATAAAACAAACTGATGTTCAAACAGGTACATTGTACCTTGGTAGATGTAGAATCCTCAAACTTTTCCTATATGCTTGGAAGGCTGAGGAATCCCATTATTCAGACACAACTACTCTCAAAATTTAGCAAAAATAATTATTACTCGTCTATGCCGTGCTTCATGGAATACCAGAGATAGTTGACCCCTACAACACTAAGGGCCTAGCTACATAGTCCTTCGTTAGTCAGCGCCAACACAAAAGCTTGTACAAAACTACAGGTGACACGAGATTCATAACTGTGTCTGTGGTCACTTGATTTCTGTGTACCCACACCTACTCAGCCAAGCGTGACACTGCACCATGGGACTAGTCACGCAGAGAGGTTTCAGAAACAAAAGCCTGTGTAGGGGAGATAAGATTCAACCAAATATACAAACATAACATAAGAACAAGAAAGCAAAGTTGGATCCCAAGCCTATGTAAAGCTAAAATACGCTAAATGAGTGAGAGGTGTACACAAATGTTTTCTTGCGATGACTTGCTTCGTGTAAGCTTATTCTCTGACTGTCTTACAGGTGTCACGGACTATGTCGGCTCGCAAACAAATATCTGTATGTCGACCTGCTTGAACAACTTCCAGTCGATCCTCAGTGGAGGGAGCAGCCAGGCCACAGCTTGCGCGTAAGTTCTCAAGTGATGCTGATACAGAAGCAGTGAGTGAATGAGCGCATATGAAAATACACCTGGAGACACAATGAACAATGACTAATACAAACATCAAGCGCCATATTCACTCATTCACTCTCTCATTCAATCATTCACTCACTCTCTTACTCAGACAATCATTCAAGCAAACACTGCATCAAAGTCAACACCTGTGAGACATATACTTAGAAAACAAATCGCGCTGACAGCAAACCTATTGTTGCAGATACGTGCCAACGTACTTCAACTGTCTAAAAACGTCGTGTCATTTAGGCGACGTAACCCCGTATCTCCCGTCTGTGCAACAATTGCTATCCAGTCGCAGGGTTACATGTGGTAAGTCAGCATCTTTGCATGTGTTTATTGATCAGGCTTGTAGGAATAATAATAATAATAATAATAATAATAATAACAATAACAATAACAACAACAACAATAACAACAACAACAATAACAAAAACGAGCGATTTATATAACGCATTATCTTGGTCATGAAGGACCATATTGTTCTCAGCGCTTGAGAAAGATATGTTGGCAGTGACATGACATATGAAAGATGATAAGGGCTCCCCCATCTTTAGGTATTCACTCGGACTAATAAGCGATGGTCGACTTTGTGTGAGCACAAGAAAGGTTACATTTTATCGTCTTTAATTTTCAGTTTGGTTTTCTTTTTCTTATCTTTGACACCATTAATACAGGGTTCTATATCACTGATAGCAGAGTGAGATACAGACGACAGGGTCGAGCAGTGCAGTTTCATGTCATCAGAATGTGACCGATGAGAAAAGTAGTGATGGATGCATGATGAAAGTGGTTTCGGGTACAAAATGAACTTTGAATACAAGTTTGTCAATATTGTGCAGAGAATGTGTGGGGATCTAAACACTGTCGCCTGTAACGAGCATCTAGGTATAAGGTCGATTAGTAACAACATCATTCAGACGAGAAATCTTGAGAAACAGCGACTGACTGCACTAACTGGTCATCAAGTCGATGTATGACCCTGTCCAAAATTGTATTTTGTGAGTTTATAGTGAGACTGGACGAAATTAATGGTGTGTAGCATTTATTAATTGGTAATTTAATTAATTGGTTGTATGTCCAGTTGTTATGTTATTATGTATTATATTCACTGGTCATTCCATGCCTACCATAAGGAAATGCTAAGGTGAGGACGATGTCCAGTCCGGTACACTGTCAAACAAGTCCCCAGGAGATCGTTGGTACCATACAGAAGCACCAAGTGGAAGAGAAGGCGAAGAAAATTCTTTAAAAAAAAGTTCTGGACATTCTTGGCAAAAAATACAAAAAGAAAAACTGTCGGAGTACTTGTTATTTCACAATATGGACACATACCTAGTACACATATGAAGAGAATCTGTCAACCACAAAGAAACTCAAATATGTGGTAGAGCTGCCCCCTGGAGCAAATGAGGCGATAGGCATGAAACTCTCGGGTATCCTCATAACTAAACCGAATGTATGCATATATGTATCTTTTGAACCGTCTATTAAATTATACAGTGCACTATATGTATATCTAGTTAGCTATGTATCTGTGTGAGTGCTTGCATATGTGAGTGTGCCGCTCGTACCATAAGACAATAGTGGGTTTAACACATCAATGGTTCACCTGGATATTTTTTCAGATTTGTCCAGGGCAATCTACGGCAGTAATGCAGTCCAGTGTCCCAAATATGCATCGCTACGTGTGAGAGTGCTTTCCAGTCGCACATCGTAGCTGCAAGCAGTCAGTTCAAGGCATGCGCGTATGTTGAGAACATTTATACTCAATTATTAGAAATAAGTTTTTCTTCTCGTCCACATGGTCAACGTACAACGCCGATATGCTTGCCATGTCATATTAATGGATTCAGAGCAAACAAAAAATTGCAGCAGAGTGTTATATAAATATACACTTATTGTATTATTCTTATTACTATCATTATCAAATTTTATATGTATCATTACTTTGATTATAAGATATTGTTATTGGTAAAATCTCAGCTACAAAACCTGAAGGTCAGTGAGTTGCATACAGCATAATTACATAAACTGCATAAACCTAGCTCCACTCACAATAAACGTTGTGTTTCTAGGCAGCACAGAGTTCCATTAGTTACTTACACCTTGTTCTACTCAAAGTAAACATTGTGTAACAGGATCGCACAGAGCTACATCAGCTGCCTCGAGTCCAGTTGCCACACAGACTCGTCACAATATGTTTCCCATATAAACCTTGGCCTGACTCAGCAGGGCTTCACTACCTGTGGTAAGTCGGTGACACTTTGAGCTGTCTTATTTACATGTAACTAATTTACTTTACTTATACAGCAACCACAGTTGTATATGGCGTTCCTTGAACTAGCATAAGAATTGTGTTGATCACATTCACGAAACAGGCAAAAGAAGCACAAAATATTTTTTGGAAACATCAAATTCACTTAAGTCGTGTCAAGTCATCGTCATGAAATGTCATCCTTGAGAATTGTATGCATTAGTGGGCTTTGCTTTAAATAGATTTGTATGTTATTAGCAAAATCAAACTTAAAGAAAGTGAATTACTTCACTCTTCTTTTAATGCGCTTTCCGTTTCGGCTTGTGTCTTCACTGGTCCAGTGAATGTACAAGTGAGACGCATAGCGGGCTGGTTTTTTTTTTTTGTTTTTTTGTTGCTTTTTCTTTTTATTATTCTCTTCTTTTAAATGTAAAGACGTATTTAAGTAGAGGACTTGAGAACCAGAGGTATGCTGATTCTGGTTTCTTGTACTGATTTTCTTCTAGGCGGTTCCAGCGATGCCGAGCCAGAACCTGAAGCTGACGCCCTCTCCAACTCATCGACAGTATCCTGCAGTGTCCTGCAAGTCATCGCTGTCCTGATGATTGCCTTTTTATTGTAAGCAAATCTGTCTCCCCTGGCAATTCTGAACTGGCACTTAAGGACAGAATCACACACACACTCCTGATCGTGCCATCATCCACTATATATCTGATTGCCACCCTAATCAATACACTCTGTTAAATATTAAAATATTATGAATCCTGATTATACTTTCCATCTAGAGAGCAAATGAAACAGCTCTCTACATGTTACCAAAATTATGCATTTGTTATAATATTACCGCTCTTAATAGGCGATTTTGGCTTGGGAGATATACAAAAGGTATGTGTTTTTGGTAGATGTTTGTGACTAAATTAAATTTATAATTATTATCTATGGCAAGGTTAAACAATGCTCATTCACAAGTCTGAGAGAATGGCTATCTTCATGTAAAACAATGGGTCATAGATTTAGTCGTCAAAATTTATGACCTGTGCTGTCGCCGACATTCAAAAAAAAGTAAAATGAAAATAACAAGGGCATATGTAAATTTGAGATGAACTCTACATACTAGCAGAGAATTATATTTTAGCATTTAATTACACGGAACAGATCATTATTCTCTCAGTGTGTGTAAGTTTGTGTGTGCGCGCGTTCCTGTTCTCTTGTGTGAGAGAATGTCAATAGACTTTCGATACTACAGTATATATATATATCATATATCATATATCATAAGATTTGTCTTAAAAGAAATGACATTTATTCACCTCAAAATTATGTAAATTAGCCTTCAATAGAATGAATTTTATGGAGAAGTTGTCAAGAATCAGATTAGGCTACACTTTTTGTAATTCCGTGATAATTTCTTGTTATGTGAATGTTTGTACACTGACCCCTAATTGTAAGCTTCACTTTCTTGAACTTGCAAAATTGAAAAAAACCTTTATCAGTCACTTATTTATGAGATACCATTTCCATTCTCTGTGTATCTATCTAATTCTGTGTAGAAATTAGCAAGACGTCTGCCACTGTGTTCCAGGGAGATAAACGCGTTGAATATTTCGACGTGTTTGACGGATTATTCTCCCCTAGCCCAACTAGCACGCATGAGCAGCAAGATGCTTCTAATATCCGTGACTGAGAAACCGAAGGAAGGTTCATTTAACTAATTATAACCAAGTGATTGGGGGTGTTGGTGTGACGACAACAAACTTCCAACTCTCGAACAAAGACAATAACAGTCAGCAGGTGTGCGACCCTTTGACCCACGGGCTGGTACTATGGCAACGGCTTCGGCGCATCATCAGAGGCGCTAAAAGTTCTCTTCTCTGTCACGCATGTCTGTGCCTCTCTCCTCCGCCGACGTCTGTTCTCTCGTTCCGTCTTAGCTCTGTCCTTTTTTACTTCTCGGAAGCTAAACTTTCCGCGATGCTCCTATAGAGACTGAGCAATTAGCAGCTTCAACCCTCGCTAATCAGTGCCGAGTATCCTCTCGCGATGTCTCCGCAAGTCTCTCCAACAACTAACAATCAGCCGCCGGCCCCCCAAAAATTAACGACAAACGGGGCTACCGGCCCTCTACATAATGATACAAGAATCTCTTAATTTCAAGCTAGTCGCTTACTAAAATTAAACTAACTTGCGCAGCAAATGGTAAGTGTCATGTTACTCACCATGATGTATCACACGTACGCGAGTGTAATTGTCTATTCACGAACTCTAAAATGTTACTGAAAATTTTATAACATTGTCACCTTAAAAACAATAAAATTTCTGAACATAATGTTAAAGATATGTTTATTTAGAGAGAGAGAGAATGTGTGTATGTTTTTTTGGGTGCGTGTGGGGTAGAGGTTTGATAATGCTGGGAAGTATCAAAAATAGTCTACTTTAAGCTTTTAAGTACAAAATAGCTGTCTATTTGAGAATGAGGTCAAGGGTTAGACGGCAGAAGTGATGCCTGTAAAACGGACGATAAGCCAAGACGACGACCCGCAGATAAGGAATGGCACACAATGGACTAGTCGGCGAGATGGAACAAACCTGGCAAACGAGTTTTATCCATTCAAGTAAGGAGCATCGTTTATATTTTCCAAACACTTTCAGAGTTTTTCGTCAATCATCATGAAGTATTCGCTTGTGCTTTGTATCTTCTCCGGTAAGTCTCATGACAATCGCTATCTTTCAGCAAACAGAATATAAAGCACATCAGCGTGCAGACGGATATTGCAGAAATAAAACATTTGAATTTACAGAGCTCTCTCTTGTTTTTTTTATTATTGTTTCTTTTCTTTAATTTACCTGTCTTGATTGCACTGTTAAGCAAATGAATGGATAGATAACCTCTGCACACCTTCTGCTACGTCTGTGTTTGTATTAGATGCACAAAAGTGACAATTATATGTCAGAGCCTATAACTAAACTGCTTGAAAATCCTTTTTCACAACTGTCGTCTGCCAGAGATTGTATTAAGGACATGAATCTTATGCAGCCAGGTGTTAAGAAACACTGTCGATTCCAAATCTTTTGACCAACCTAACAACGTACATTTAGAACACACGTTACATGCTTAACATAAGTACAGATAATAAATAGTTGACTATCAGCTGACTCGATGAACGATAAAGTGCTTAACAACATTAAGCAGTCTTCCCTGGCCTGTAATTCAAAACTTCTATTTCATCCCAGTTTTCTTCGTCAACTACGTCCATGGTGACTGTCCCGAGGACTGCACGAGTAAATTCACGCAGGACATGGCGACCTTAACTACTCCAGCACAGGCGTGTGTGTAAGTTGGAGAAGTTGGCTTGGATCTGACACTCTTACATTATGCTTCTGATTATTCATCCCTTTAATAAATTCTCCTTCGTGTATGTTTGTCTTCTTTTATTTTTAACTTTAATCTTTTTATTTTTACTTTTACTTGTAACTAGAGCACCTTCGCATGTTCAAGTTGGCCACTGGGACAAATAAAGTTGATCATTGTCATTGTCATTGTCATTGTCCTCATTGTCATTGTCATCATTGTCATTGTCTACTTCCAATTATTTCAAGTTTGCTGCTTGATTAATATTTTTAAAAAATCTCCAAATAAATCCGTCAGTGCGATCAGGACTTTAGGGATGCTCAAGTGTGAAATGCAGCTCACAATACAATGGTGTTGCAGACTCGCAGAGACCTACTTAGCTTGTCTTGAGACAACTTGTAAACTGGATGTGACCCCCTACCTGCCCGCCTTTCAGGAAACAATGACACGCACTGGTGTTACTTGCCGTGAGTTTCTAGAGTCATATACTCTTTTTTTCTTATAGATTAATAAATACACTGAGTGCAAGAGAGTGTATATTTTAAAAACCAAAAATAATGTGTTTTAATGGCTTCAATTAACATAAAAACACATTACAGAAAAACTCAAGACTATATTATTTCTCTCTCGCTAAATAGTTTGTTTCCCTTTCAGATCTCACAATCCCTGGTACCAGCTCACCGTAACACTCAGGCTCAGGCTCAGTTATTTTCTTTTGGCAGTTTCTTTAGAGCACTTGGCGGTAGCTGTTTGAATTTTAATCATGAGACCTTCTCCACCTTATCTCTCTCTGCTGAGACCTAGATTGTGACTGGAGTAAACATATGATGACCTGTACACAAACTACTTATCTACAATAAAATAAATATCTACAACTTTTATTTCCTTTGTACCTATGTTATAAATGCAAGGCTTGTTTTTAGTATGAGTGAGCATGAATGCAGAGATAACTTTGCATGTGTACATGTGTTTGTTTATTTGTTTGTGGTGTGTGTGAGAGAGAGAGAGAGAGAAACTGTGTTGGCGTATTTGTAAGGCGGGTGGAAGTGGTTAAGATCTCAAGATACCAAAGTGTACCGCATGGACGCTAGCACAGTACTGATTTGTTTTTGTCCACAAACGCGGTTTTATCTTTTCGCAAAAATAGGTCAAAAGATAACAGGCTTTTTATTTCCTTGCTTAACACTTACTCCAGGAAAGACATTATTTATTATGCATTAACACAGAATATTGGTTCATGCTTTATCGCTAAAGGTTTGTTGAGGGCATAGTAAGGGCAAGATTACCATCTGCTCTCTCTATTAAACTCCTACTAATCTGTCAGCCAAAGAAAGGAGAGCAATACAGCAACAGCAACGGTGTTCCTTGTTGTAAACAATAGAACTCACTTGACCTGCATGGCTTGAACAATGGGCATTGCAGCAGTTAATGTAAGAAAAGAAACCAGGTACTACCTTTACACTTTTACTTTAAACGAACTAGTGGGTGGTAATAAGTTATGTTTTTGAAGTCTTCCTAATGCATTTCTTACATTAAACATTACATACCAAGGACGGAAAGATAAACAACAGTACTGATTATCATAAATGTTTCAAACGTCTGGTTCATTTCTTCATCGATGTGGCTAAAATATCTTCATGAATGTCTGAAATATTTTATTGGAATTTACAAACTAGCAACAGAGAAATTTTATAGAAATCTTTCTTCCTTCTCTGGCCCCTCCGCTTGAAATTCTCTGCCCCTTGTTATTATATTCGACATCAAAACTTACCTTTTTTTTCTTTTTTTTTTTTTTTTTTTTTGATAACCCAGTAAACTCTTGCTCTTAATTTCTTAATCTTCGTGCCACGGAGTCATCGGATTTCTGGTGCTTGTGTTTTATCGTTATTTGATCAGCTCTACCCAGTAAGAGACAGGCCTTGTGACGGGTCTGAGTGGCAACCCTTGTCCTCTGTTATTTACTCAATGGTTGCTCTCCCCTAACCCCTCTTCCAGCGACTACACGTACGAAGCGGAGCGACAATAAATGTTTATCAGCTGATACCAGTCAAGGGACGAATGATAGATGGTTATTGCTTGGTTTTGTAGTCTTTCGATCACTGTGCTTTTCGCTCTCCGACTCCACTCCTCGTCTCGTGATCGTCTTCTTAACAAAATTCCTAAATGTTTGTTTTCATTTAAAGGTCTATCTTGCCCTAAGAAAGTAATTTACAATTGGTAATAATTGAATTGACACAAAACTCACTTAAAACACTTTTATTAAGAAGAATGTTTCCATATAACCTGCTGTTTCCAGATGTTAAGTCTTTTATAAGTGAGATGTACATCAATTTTTTTATTTCATCTTGAAGCAACACCTGTTCAAGTCTTAAAGTAGTTACTATTTTAAAACAATCTCTGAAGTATAATAAACATCATCAATATTATTCCCTCAGCAGTTACTGGCTTCAGTCGTTGGTCTGCACATCCTGGAGTGTACCTTCGGTTTTGAAACTACGCATGAGGCAATGGACGCCATGTACTAGCAACTACAAACTGTCTCTAAATTTGTATTTAACTTACAGCTCTCTGTTGCTGTTATTATATCTGTTTGTCGCACATTACTTGTTTTTGAAATGAATGTTTATAAATTTTTATGCTGACTATTAAGCATATATCAAGTCATTCAACACTTACCCCCTCTCAATATGCTGTCTTTAATAGCTTCTACAATTATTTTACTAGTTTCATTACATTATTAAATATACAATGGAGTACTAGATGGTTTCTTATCTCCAGAAACGTTAATAATTACACGTTATACATGTTACAGTTTAAGAGCAGGTTAAACTTTAAGTGACAGATAATTAAAAGTCGAAGATTTTGTAAGCAGCAAGAAGCAGTGCATCAAGGACAATAAGAAGACCGCATGGGAGACTTGAACCTGAGACTGAACCGGAACCGGAACCAGTATCTGGTTTAGGGAGATCTGAAAGTAAATCAAGCACGATTTTCATTCATCTTTATGAGTTTTAAAGACATCATTCCAAAATTGCAAACTACACCAAGTGTATTGTCGCAGAGTTGTGTGCTTCTTCTGATGCCAAGCGAGGGCGCAGTTAGTAAATGTCTCGAGCAAATCATTGAAAAGTTCAAGTAAGCATCACTAGTCTGTAGCAGAATATCGTACACTTTACAGTCTGCCTGTTGTCTTTGTAGTTTGTTGCGTGCTTGTGTGTGTTCTTGTGTGTTTACAGCATGTCTACCTCATAATAACACAGACTAATACAGGTCACATGAAAGCACACGTGTACATGCTAACCTATCAACATATGATTAACCTATGTCGACGGTCATAAATTCACATGATCCAAAAAAATTGGACCCTTCAGGTATCCTAGTTAGTAAAAGACAAATCCCCTTTAGCTGCATTTTCTCTTATATCCTTCGACGACAGCTGAGTTGAAATTAGTAAGCCAGCCAATCAAACAAACAACATTGTCACTTTGTTGTCAACATTTTCCTACAATACCAAAGATAAATTTCGTCTTGTGTCTTTGCCATGTTATGGCTCTTGGTCTGACACGGCGTTAAACAACAACAACGAACCATGTTGTGTAATTTCCTTAAAACACTTAATGTCCTTGTGTGGGTTGTCAGTCTCTAAGTTTTCTTCTTTTATATACATTTTTTTCTTTCTTCTTCTCTCTTCTCATACATTTTGTTGTTTGTTTAATTGTTTACTTCTTTTGCAGCGTAAGCAATGAAGTCAAACTTTTGTTTGGTTTTTTTTTTTCTGTTTTGTTTTATTTTGATTTTTTGTTTGTTTGGTTGGTAGTTTTATTTTGTGGGGGGTTTTTTTTGGTTCGGTTGGTTGGTTGGTTTTTGGGGGGTTTTTTGTGTGTTTTGCTAGTCATAAAATTAATTTACCACAGGTAAATCCCAAGGCGTCCAAAGCTTCCTTTAGCTGTTTTAAATACGATGTCGTATCTTCTCCACATGACGTAAGGCATCCCACATACGCTATAGTAGCCCTGCAGAAGAAAAAAAAATAATTAAATTGAATATTACTTAAAGAAAAGGTTTGCAATGAACTTTCTTGTTTTGTTTTGTTTTTTGTTTTTTTTTTTTGTTTTTTGTTTTTTTTTGTCGTCTATAGACTTGTCTGCCTCTCGTCTTCTTCTGCAGATTTAGGTAACTCTTACTGTTTTTTGTTCGATTCCTCGACGTGTCTCCTATGTTTGTCTTTTATTACTTATGTTGCTTAATCTTTCTGTTCTTCCTATGCTGTCCATGTCTCGTTCTTGTCTCAATAGCCGAGAGTATGCTCCTTCACGAGCGTGATCATACGTTTGTAGTGGGCCTGTACGCCAGCATTGTTGTTAGTTTTGGCGGGATCTGCTAGGGCATGGTGAGAGATGGCAAATAGCGGTGATTGGCTAGGGTAAAACGGCGTATTGTTCCGACCGTATCAGAGCATCGAAAAGTTTACCCCTTCCCAGAGGTATATAAGGGCAGAGCTGAGACGAAAAGGACAGAACAGAGTCGGCGGAGACAGCGCGCACAGCTACACGAACGAAGAAGAGACAGCTCCGACCTCTAGCGCCTCGGGCGATCGACGCAGCCGTGACCATCGTACGAGAAATAAAGGGTCGCACACCTGCTGACTGTTCCTGCCTTTTTGGTTCGAGTGTTGAACTGTTGTTGTCACCATACAACCCCACCTTACCACTCGGTTACACGTTATATAAAATATACGTTTGTTTTTTATTTATTTATTGCTGTGGTTTTGAAGGGCTGTTAGCGCATAGGTTAAAAATGAGGCCTCATCAGCAGATGTCTATACCCTATAGATTTACTTTTGTAACACACTCAAGGTATAAATGGTACAGAATGGTAAAATAGGAGGAGAGAAAATAGGTATTTTTATGTGCACATTTCTTAGAGCCAGTGTTCAGCTGTACGACTGAACAACATTAGGCGACTAACCGGTAACAAATAAAAACGTTTTTTTGCGAGTTTGAAAAAATAAACAGCAGTCAAAAGTATCTTCAAGTTTGCCATATTATGTGCTTTAGTACAATGAAAAAAACTTGAAAAATGTAATAAAAAATTCTTGTTGCTTCAAATTCTTATCTTCATTCCCACCTTCTTTATTTTATTTCAAACTGTGTTATTGCCTCACTTTAAGGCAACGTTTACATCCAGTGTCTTATTTCTCGACAAACAGGCAAAAGCTTTAAATGTTTTGACTTAAAACAGAAGACAGTATAGTGACAGTTTATTTTCCGATTTTGAATAATCGTCTTTAGATAATAATCTCCTTTGTATGACATCTCCTTTTGGTGGTAAAATCTACGATTAAGATGATATGCTGTGATGAAATAAACGCTTTTTTTTAAAAAGTGGACAATAAAATTATTTATCAACAGCAAAAAAAAAACTGAATGACATTGAAGTAAAAAAACAATCTGTGGGTAGAGTGGTAAATATCATTGCCCGTTTACCGCATTAAGCTGTCTATCCGATGTTTGCTATGCTCTCTAATGTGTACGGTACAGGCACATATACACTTGCGTCTACACCTATCAGTAAAACTTCATGAGAAGCTGCGTGGATTAAAAAATAGATCTTTTTATTACAGTCCAAAAGTAAAAATCCAATTTTACTCTTTAAATAAACATATAAGTTAATAGACATGAAACTTATTAAATGTTTTGCAATAGTTCCAATCTACCTGTTGATAACATTGTTTATATGAGCTTTGATTGATTTCATAATATTACTTAAATGTACAGCTCAACTCCTTCAACAGAATCTAGATAGTATTACATGCCAAGTATACACCCTATACATACACTAAATCATAAATATTCTATCTTACCGACAAACTCCTATCTCTTTTACTATGAACCATACTAACGACTCCCATAAATCTGTCAAATGGCTATCCGACCCGTCGCGTCACTTCTCGAAACTTAAGCTCACCAGTTTGTAAATGACTTAAGGCACCTAATAGCTCATGCAAAAATAAAAAAATTCTATGAAACCACCAGAAAATACAAAGAGAATCAGCACAAAATTGCATTCGAACAGTTCAACGGCCGCTTTGAAAAAAATAGACAATCTGACACAAAGATTTTAACAGGAAAACACGAGCATCAAACTATTTCAGTAGTTGTGAAAAAGATATGAGTATGATTTCCATCGTTATACTTGCCCCCGTTGCTCAACTACAATCACAGGATTCTGTCTTAATTTTATGGCTTCAACCATTGTGACTCCGCCTAATCTTCTACAAGAATTACATCCCGTTTCCCGCCACCTGTGAAAATAAATACCCTACCCTAGCAAGAGAGGTCCTGCTTGCTTCACCGCCTCGAGTATCGCCATTCCAAGTACCAAGCTATCTAACTCCCGAGAAATTGTGTTTCAGGCTTAACGTCGTCTCAGGGGTTCCATCCCAACCCTGCAACTGCGTAACCATAGAAGGACCCCACATAAGATCGTCAGGATACAATTGAATTATAAGTAAATCGTAGCATCATTTGCTGCATCAAAGATTAAGTTATCACAACTTGCTGTCGTACTATTATATCAATCAACTTCTCACTCTAAATAAAGTGGCATACTTGAATCCTTTTAATGTTAACATGAATATATCGCGTGAGCTCAGTATCGCACAATGTCTTATGTCCATTCGGCATTAATTTACAGAGTGTAGTTTGTATATGCATAGTCACGCTGACGCAACTTAGCAACAGATGACACGTAACAAAATCTATTTCAGGTCCGTGTTCTGACTCAGCTTTTAGCGATATTACCATGGCCTAACGCTGCACTTTGCGCTTAAGTTGCGGAAAATGATGCAACTAGCATCATTTAGAGATGATGCAGATCGACTGTGAGTGGTCGATCTACTCACAGACCCTGAACCAAGCCGATCTCAACGCTACCGCGATGCCGTACCCTAGGCTCATCACCCTAGTACTATCGCTTAAGCGTGATACCTCATCTGTCCAATCCTGCATGCTCAGATCGCTGTAAGACCTAATAGAATCTAACTTAGGTCTTTTATTATTGGCTGCCAACATGCTTACACACTTTCACACTTTTAACAAATTTGTGAATATCCGCATGCTGACTATCGCTTGGCACCACTAATGATAGTACTTAACATGGGTTAAAGTGCGATTGGTTTTGATGCTGCTCGTGCGTTCTATCGCTACGATCAATACCAGAATAGCTCTTATGCGAAGCGAGAGTCTACACTACAAGCAGTGTCCACGTTTCCTTACAAGTTTAATAGTATCTGACACATGTGTGACACATCATTGAAATCACAAACTAACTCGCTGTTCACGAACTGAGAGAGCTACATAAAAAACCTCTTATCCTTGCGAGAAGAGAAAATCTCTTCTTGTGCTATTGACCTAGTCACTGTTCCTTAGTCTAGCTCGTATTCTTACGCGCTATCGTGAAGAACCGGACCTCTGAACATGTAAGGCTACATAAAATTACACATATATATATTAATATGTATGACAGCTCACTATAAAGTTATCTTGAGAGTACCGTCACCACTCAGGAATAATCAGCTATATGTACGTTTAATTTAAGAGGAAGACAAATTACGGTTATTGCGAGGGCGGTTTATAATCTATTCGAATACTTGTTTGTTGACCGCTCATTCCTTGCTAAGCTGCCTAAAGCAATAACCTACAAATAAAACAGACGCTGATGATAGACTGCGTACACAGTCGTCATATGATTTCTTTCTGAATCAATTTTAGCATGTACGCCTTCGGCATGACCATTGCAGCAGTAATACTATATGTACTAGTAATCATTGCCTACAAATATACGGAGTAATAACTATTCGCTTCATGCCTATGCAGCAAATAGATATTACTGTGAGAACACATTTTTCCAGAAAGAAACACTATCACTACTAGCGTCATACTAGAGCTCTTTTGTTGCATCCACTATGCTATCACTATCTGTCAGCAGCTATCCCTCCTACTAAGGAGAGATACAAAATTCTAAATCACAGACAAACAGAGCAGTAAAGTTTTTAAATTAGGCTCTAATGTTGATAGCACCAAGTTGAGTTAAATTACACAACATATGTCGTCATGATGCAAGCGAAAAGTTTACTTCGATGAACCATTTAGAACGCCGTATAATTCTCTCTCTTAAAATAACAAGTTAACGTCAAAGTCACAAATGATGAAGAATATCGTATAAAACCACGACTCCCTGCAATTATTAGCGAGTTGTTATTACTTCCGAGTCTGTCTAAGTATGCCGATGCGAGGTCTACTTAAATGCTAAGTAGGTAGATACATGCATTTAGGGATCGATGTGAGATTCTCACGTTCACCATCTCTGATGACCTTGTTGTTGGTGACCATAAAAACTAATGAAGAACATCTGTATAAAATCCATAACACTGCCTTGCGTGATAGACGAAATACCTGTGACTTAAAGGATAATTCATATCATAATGCTGGCGTATCAACTTATGCACATATCATTGCTATCACGAAAAGTACAAAATACGGTAGGTATCCCCGAAGACAGAACAAAATTCACATTTTAAAGGAGACCTAAATTTGAAGTTCCGAATTATTTTGAGTTAGACACAATATCTCATATGATTTATAAAACTAGAACGTGCCCACAACTACTGGGGTCTTCATAAAACTGTAAAATGCCATATCTGCTTTAAGCATTGCAGAATTCATGTACAAGACACGGCAGCTAAAGCATCAATGGATAGCCAAGTGCTAAAGCAAATCTAAACCTAAGAACAACTGTTACACATATCAGATAATATATGAATGTTCAAGTTAGTCTGCAATAGTCAATCCAAGCGCACTGTTCGCGTACACAAATATCTGGTTAGATAACTAATTCCTCAATACGCATATACTACTGTTCAATCGTCACTGCAGTGTCTAACCTCTCACTAACTACATTCAAGACCTAACTTATTTGCTTATAATCATATATTGTCCGTTTCACAATACATTCAATAGTTAGAGCGCTATTATATATAAGAAAAGGTCACTCAATTTGCTTAATATATATTCTTGATATTTAGTCTCTTTCTCATATAATGGTCGAGAGCAGACCCAGAGACACGCTCCACCTTCTTCCAATGAGCTGGCCGTGTTGCATCGATTCGATTACCGCTTGTTATATGGGAGCTTCTTAATGATGCGTGACCCAGAATGAATCCGTATCCCAAGAACAACAAGAGTCACGCAGAGGGGGTCTGAACAGACCTACGCTAAAACAGTCATCTGCCACACTCTAGTATATCTATTGACGTTACTGGTTTAGATGTTTCATCTAGGCGCAAGGATAGCTAAGCCTGGCTAAAACTAATACACTAAATGAGGAGCAAAGGTACGAGAACAAGGAGACACAGAAACCTTGGTTTACCTATGAACAAAAAACCAGTCTTGCACGTCTAATCCCTATTGCTAGGTTTAACACGCATGATGTCGACCCGGACAGATTTAATGACAGACATAAACATAGAACGCGAACCCACTAAATTCAAGAGATAATTCTCGAAGATAAAACTAGAACACTAAATAACTTTAACAAATGATGATGTGCAAATGAGCAAACACGAGGAACCATGATTGTTTCAGAAAAGTCTCCCAATCGTAGGTATGACTGAAAGACAGTCAATACAGAACTCAAACTAGCAGTAAGTCACGGTAGCATTAAAAAAGTGATAAATACTGTGAACAATGGTGTTCATGCCTGAGACACGGGTCATCACCAGTCGGACGATATCACTATTAAACGCCCTAATTAAAAAAAAATATTGGCAATTAACAGCTATTCTGAGAGAATCTTATGTAAAACTAAGTTTTAAAAACGAGAAAACCAATCATGAAGCTAATGCTAGCGCTTGCCAATTGTAGTTATCTCAACCACTAACCATAAGAGTATATATTACCCTCATTATTTCATAAAAACTCTATCAGAGAAGAGTCAATTTAGATCAAATAGATATATCACAAAAGTACACAAGCCACGTTTGCCCTTCTGAGAGAGTGCTCTTTGTATGACTGAAGTTTCGTTCACGAACATTCTATTAAATAAACAATTTGGAACTCTATCCGT